>NW_009258126.1:1589956-1748716 GCF_000149755.1 Phytophthora sojae | reverse complement strand
CCGACCTGAGCACACCGAACCAAAACACCCATGCTGATGTACCGCTCAATATCTCAGGCATGCACTCCCAGCAGCAACAGAGGCAGCTGGAGACGCCGCTTAGCTCCTGTACAGACGCTGGCGGCCTGCAGTCAGCTAAGCCGTGCTCTGTGTGCGAGTTGTCATTGCGTCGCGGTGGCCAAGACAACACTGCGTGGTCTCCACTACACCGAGAGTTGCGCACGCACCCCCAGAACTCGGTGGTGCAGCGAGTTGCTGACGATGACTGCAGCCTCGGCCGACGCTACGATCATGCTAGGTTTTGATCACCAGCGGGGATTGCGGGGGACTCGACGTCGAAGTTGGACATGTACTGGCGAACGCTTCCGCCTTTGGTAAGCTGGCATCAAGTGAGGGCGGTGGAAGCTTCGTCCGCCGCACGCTGCGGGTTGATGCAGCCACTCGGGAATTTCCACCGCCAGCACAACCACCACCTCGTCCAGCCTGAAGCCCTTCACCACCTTCTCCGCCGCCGTCGTAGCTGCTCTTGCCGCCCTCACCGACAACGCCAACGCCATGCAAGCCTACCTCAGCTACATCCCCAACGGTGTCCGAGCTCCTGCGAGAAGAGGGAGCCCCCTCTTCTCGCAGGAGCTCGGACACCCGGGCAACGACAGCTCCCAGTACACGGACTTCGCCACCGCCTTCGAGGCCGTCGGACTCTCCTGGACCGCCGACTTCTGCGCCGACACCTTCCCCAACTCGGACATGACCAACGGCGAGGCCTTCGGAGACCCGTGCTGCACCTGGTCGCAGGGCGGCACGCCCGACTTCACCGTCACGCCCTTCACCACGGACCCCACCACGGCCACCGTGTGCGCAACGTCGACGTCCACGGCGGCATCGACGACGTCCTCCGCCACGACGGACACGACCACGCCAACGTCAACCGCTTCGTCGGCCGCTACTGCTGCGACCAGTGCTGAGACGTCCACTGCCTCGTCGTCCACGTCGGACACCACGACAACCTCGACGGCATCTTCGGCCGCCACGGGCAGCGCGACGACGCCCACCACGACAGCTCCTTCGACGGACGACTCGACCACTACTGGCGGCGGTGGCTGCCGAGCCAAGCCATACTCGGGCACGAAGAGTGGTCTGCGCGCTTAAGCACGTAGACGGTCTTCATGCTGCTGAGTGTCTTCTCGTTGGTGGTGTTACTGCATAGAGCGGCGGGAGTTGTAGTGAGTGATAATGAATACCATCCAGTGAAGTGATCCCAAAAGTCTCAAATCGGGTCTTCATCCTCGATCCTCCAAGTCGCGCCAGCTGAAAGCAGCGAACAAACCCGTCAACCACCCGAGGGGGCCCCGCCAGAATGGGAGCCCAAGGCATCCGCTAATTCTCCAGTCAACCGCTGCATCCAGGGTCGGCCTTTCGTGCAGCAGCTCTCGTGCATCGCTCCCCTATCGCATGAGACGTCCGCCATACTCAGGCGGAGGCTAGTGTAAAGGTTTCCCCCAGACTAAAACCCAGCAGCGTGCAGTCGTTGAATAGTGTCTAGGCGATGACACCACATCTCCGGCATTCATGGAGCTTGCCATCATCGGAAGGACGTTAATCTTTAATACATATTTAAGTACACAACTTAGTCGCTAAAAACGTGCAGTGTATCAAAAGATTTGGGCTTTAGTTTCAAGTTTCGGAAATGTAGAGCAGCAACTTAGATCACCACGAAATCCAAATACGCTGGAAGTGACGGCCACACACCTTTGGTTAAACGAGGTGTCGCTTGCCGGAGGACTCGAGTACCGGTATTGCGGCGGGGGTCCCCGGCAGAACCAGTTCAAATTTTCTGCGACTTTCCCTCCGCTTATCGCGATTCGTTCTTGGTCACCTCTACGGATTTGACCCTCGGAATCTGGGGTGCAAACGTTGAAGCTTTCGCGCAACTATTACGACTCCACGACACCAGCAGTAGAGCGCTTCGTCTTCCGCCCTGGCAGCTGTAATATCGTAGAGCAACCAAAAGGAAGTCACCACCAAAATCCCTGCGCAGGCACACTTCGACTCGAAGACTTCGGTGTCTCCTTGCCTGGCCCCTCCAACCAACTCATAGCACCCCTTATCATTAGAAAACTTGTCACCAAGCGAGTAAGCGAGTACTATCTTAATCAATGCAACCAAAATTATTTTGCATGGAGATTAAATGAGGAAATTATCAAAGCGGGATGTGGGCGACTTGTGGAGACTTGCTTCCATCGCCTTCCGCGGTAAATACAGATGAAATTCACCAGCTTCTTGAGCGTGAACCTCCTCACCAAGTTGCGACAAAAGCCAACGTCGAAGCTGTTCTTCGTGTTGAAATGTTGGGGGTACTGTGTATCGGCATTCCTACAACATCCGGTAAATTGACGCCCCGTCACTTGATCCCTGTAAAAATCTCCAGCCCATTGAAAGTCCCATCGTGTTCGAGCTCTTGGGCGCTTGCAACGATACCCCCATCCGACGGAGGATCTTTCGCAATGGTACCAGCCAGCGGGCCGACGATTTGGCTCTGCAGCTCGCTCGCTTCCCGGAGGACGTCATTCTGCAATTTGCTTCGCACCTCCAACCAGCTCCCAGCCAGCTCTTTTCAGACTCTCAACCAATCTACACAATGAAGACGTACGCCGCCCTCGCCGCCTCTGCGCTCATCGTGGCCGCCACCATGAACTCGGCCACGGCCATGAAGTCGTACCTCGAGGACCTCCCAAACGGCAGCCTGTTCACGCAGGAGCTGGGCCACCCGGGCATGGACAGCTCCAAGTTCACCGAGTTCGCGACGGCGTTCGGCGCCGTGGACCACACGTGGTCGGCTGACTTCTGCGGTAAGACGTTCCCCGGTGCGTCCATGACGAACGGTGAGGCCTTCGGCGACCCGTGCTGCACGTGGACGAAGGGCGGCAAGCCCGACTTCACGGTGTCGCCTTTCACGACGAAGCCTACCAAGGCCACGACGTGCGCTTCCGGCGGCAAGACGGGTGCCGGAGGTTCTGCCGCTGCTCCTTCGGCCGCTGGTTCTAGCGCGGAGACGCCTTCGACCGGTTCTAGCGCTGAGACTCCTTCGACTGGATTTAGCGCAGAGACCCCTTCGACTGAGCAGGGATCGGGTGCCGAGACCCCCTCGACTGAGGAGAGCTCGGGTGCTGAGACGCCATCGACTGAGGAGAGCTCGGGTGCTGAGACGCCTTCGACTGGCGAGAGCTCGGGCGCTGAGACCCCCGCCACTGGTCCGAGCGAGGAGACGCCGGCTACCGGATCGGGCGAGACTGAGAGCTCGGGTGAGACCGAGAGCTCTGGCGAGACTGAGAGCTCCGGCGAGACGGACACTGGCGCTTCGTCGGTGTCGCAGTTCACGCCTGCCACGGAGGCTCCCGCCTCTAGCACCGGCGGCTCGAACAGCTGGAGCACGCCATCCACGCCCTCGACCGGCGGCTGGGGCGCTCCTCCTGCCACTGGCGGTGGCTGCGCTGTCAAGGGCGCCCGCCGCAAATTCCGTCACTAAGCAGTGACCGACGACATCCAAGTGATCTTCTGGCCGTCGGGTTGCTAGCTGATCGTATATGTTGTGTGTAGTTCCAGCCGAGAGAGAGAACGAAGTCTCTAGACACTGTCGTAATAGAACAAAGAAACCTTCCGGAACTCTTTTGACTTAAGTAGCGTAAGGAATCGATGCAGCGTTGGTATTGTATTCATTCCTCTAATCGCCGTGTTGTCTCTAAGTTGTGTTCGTGAGACGATGCATATTGATCGCTTATTGACCGCTGATAGTTTTGTCATGCTATGTTGTGCAGGCACCGCTTTGGAGTGCCACCGTCGTGATAATGGCTACCGAGGTACTGATACCGCGAGCTATAACGCTGTCTTGATAAAGGTTATGACGATCACAAGTTCATAGGCGCACTAACCGGTCAAAGGGGTTCGCTGAGCGCAAGTACATTAACTTCGTTACTCTCGAGGTCGACACTAGGTAGATACATACATTGAAGTGGGTGGGGCGTGGCCACTCTAAACTCTCAAAACGGTGGCGCGTACAGTCATCGATCCGCCGCTCACTTAGTGGCGGAAGCGGTAGCTGCCCTTGCCGTGGCCCTTGCCCGCGCTTCCCTTGGCCGCGCAGCCACCCGACGGAGCAGAGGGCGTCGATGGAGCAGCCGGAACTTCCGTTGCAGCGGGCGCGTCCGTCGTAGCAGGCGCGTCTGTCGTGGTCGAAGTCGAGCTGCCGGCGGTCGATGCAGCCGTGGACTCAGCTGTGGATGCAGCAGTCGACGCAGCAGTCGAGGACTGCGTGGCAGACCCCGAGGCGGCACAGGTCGTGGCCTTGCCGGGCGTCGTCGTGAACGCCGTGACGGTGAAGTCCGGGTTGCTGCCCTTCTTCCACGTGCAGCACGGGTCGCCGAACGCCTCACCGTTGGTCATCGACGCGCCTGGGAACGTCTTGCCGCAGAAGTCGGTACTCCACGAGTGGCCAGCGTCGGCGAAGGCGGTGGCGAAGTCGGTGTACTTGGAGGTGTCCTTGTTCGGGTGACCAAGCTCTTGCGAGAAGGAGCTTCCGTTCGGGAGCTCATCAAGGTACTTGGCCAGACCATTGGCCGAGTCGAACGTGGCGGCCATGACGAGGGCGCTGGCGGTGAGCGCGACAAAGGTCTTCATTGTGGTGCTGCTGAGTAGGCTTTGGTGATGAAACTTGGTCGGCAAATTGGGGAATGAACTCTGGTCTGCTGCTCGAGCCGCTGTCGCGACCAGGTTAATCTGGTGCAGCCCGGCAGAGGTGGTGCCTCTGCATGACCAAGGAGAGCGCCGGGGCGTTGGGCTGTTCGTGAGGGGGGAGTAAAGGCTGGATGGATGGCTTCGCCGCCATGTGGGCCACGCTGTGGCATGATCGGTCGCATGAAGCTGCGCCTGGTCAGATCGGGTGCCTGATCCAACGGAATCTAGCTGCGTTCCGCCATGACACCTGGCCTCGCCTGTCGACTGACACAAAGTCTCCAGTCTCCGTTCTGGTGGTCAGCCCCAGAGTCATCCGAGGTGATGCGGCCGCAGCGGCTGCTCAGGTGCTCGCCCCACAGATGCCGCTTTCGTGCGAGAGTTCAATCCAGCATGCCAGCGCTCCACGCCTTGGCCAGCTACAGTACAGTACCAGTAACTTACAGCAGCGATCGCGTCATGACGCCCCGAAACGGGGAAGCCGCAAAGGCGGTGCCGTCGAACCAGCCGCTAGCTCCGAAGCGCGCGGAACCGCTTCAACACCTGCAACTTGGCCGCCCAACTCACCGGCGGTGCTGAACTCGGTGCTGAATATCTGCCTCAACGCCAGGGATAACCGTTCCGGAGTGAGGCCGGAGCGGGCTTTCGGCGATTCTTGGAGGGGATAACGCCTGCGTTCAGAGCTGCTACCTGTCGGCAATCTTTTTCAAGGCGGTGCGAGATGCAGATATGAAGCGAGGGCGACGCGAAAGCAATGGAGCGATCCAGCTGAGCGAGCAAAGATCACTTTCCAATTCGCTCGGCACAGCGCAGCTCAACCACTGCCTCCCCACCTCCAACTCTGTTCGCAATGAAGACTTGCATCGCCATCACCGCCACCGCCCTCGTCATGGCCGCCACGTTCGACTCGGCCAATGGTCTGGCCAAGTACCTTGACGAGCTCCCGAACGGAAGCTCCTTCACTCAAGAGCTCGGCCACCCGGGCAGCGACAGCTCCAAGTTCACGAAGTTCGCCTCCACTTTCGCCGACGCCGGCCACTCGTGGAGCACCGACTTCTGTGGCAAGACGTTCCCCGGCGCGTCGATGACCAACGGCGAAGCGTTTGGTGACCCGTGCTGCACGTGGACGAAGGGGGGCACCCCGGACTTCACCGTCACGGCATTCACGACAACCCCCACCAAGGCGACGGTGTGCGCTGCAACGACTGAGTCCACGGCCTCGTCGACCGCTGGAAGCTCGACAACCACGACGCCGTCTGCAACAACTTCGCCCCCCTCGACTGCGTACACTGAAGCGCCGACCCCGTCGACGACTACTGCAGCACCTGCTACCTCTGCTCCAGAGTACACTGACGCCCCGACAACGACCCCTTCAACCACCGCCCCGCAAACGCAGAGTCCGTCGTCGGGTGGATGTGCCGTCAAGGCGGACGGTGGCTCGAAGCACAGTAAGGGTGGCAGCAGCTACCGCCGCTTCCGCCACTAAATGTAAGTTTGTTGCATGCGTTGTCGTGAAAAGAGTAGAGTGAATACAAGTATCAGTTGCTAGAAACTCGCAATGGTTGATACACTTGCAAACAAAACGCATCTCCGCAACAACTCAGTCCGTCTATTACGACAACCCCCTACTAGTACTACGACGGCGTCTGGTTGGAGGCTTCTTTCTCTCTGTCCTCTGTTCGACTACACACAACACCTACGATTCAGACACAGTTTAGTGGCGGAACTTGCGGGCGCCCTTGGCAGCGCAGCCACCGCCCGTAGCAGGCGGGGTCCAGCCACCACCGCCAGTCGACGGGGTCTCAGCGGAAGGGGTTTCGGCACCGGAGCCCTGCTCAGTAGAAGGCGTCTCAGCACCAGATCCCTGCTCCGTTGAGGGCATCTCCGCTCCAGAGCTCTCCTCGGTGGAAGGCGTCTCGGCCCCTGATCCCTGTTCAGTCGATGGCGTCTCAGCACCCGAGCTCTCCTCAGTCGAGGGGGTCTCGGCACCCGATCCCTGCTCAGTCGAAGGGGTCTCTGCGCTTAATCCAGTCGAAGGAGTCTCAGCGCTAGAACCGGTCGAAGGCGTCTCCGCGCTAGAACCAGCGGCCGAAGGAGCAGCGGCAGAACCTCCGGCACCCGTCTTGCCGCCGGAAGCGCACGTCGTGGCCTTGGTAGGCTTCGTCGTGAAAGGCGACACCGTGAAGTCGGGCTTGCCGCCCTTCGTCCACGTGCAGCACGGGTCGCCGAAGGCCTCACCGTTCGTCATGGACGCACCGGGGAACGTCTTACCGCAGAAGTCAGCCGACCACGTGTGGTCCACGGCGCCGAACGCCGTCGCGAACTCGGTGAACTTGGAGCTGTCCATGCCCGGGTGGCCCAGCTCCTGCGTGAACAGGCTGCCGTTTGGGAGGTCCTCGAGGTACGACTTCATGGCCGTGGCCGAGTTCATGGTGGCGGCCACGATGAGCGCGGAAGCAGCGAGGGTGGCGTACGTCTTCATTGTGTAGATTGGTTGAGAGTCTGAAAAGAGCTGGCTGGGAGCTGGAAAGCTGTTCTGGTGGTCCGAGGCAAATTGCAGAATGAGTAAATTGGAGGCGGCTCAACTTCTTGCTGTTCGTTCGGCCCGAAGGACGATCTGGAAACCCTACAGCCTGTTTGAGACCGTTACAGTCCGGCTGCTATGGATCCGGTGCCGGATGGGATCCTGGTGACAAACAGCCAGCGAGTGTGTATCGCCTCATGCAGGCAGCCTGCGGCTCGGGCTAGGAGATTAAGTATCCGATGGGACGTTCAATCGACCAGCAGATTAAACAGGTCGCTACGGAATAACCGTCTGGAATGGACCTGTTCATACAAACGAGCAAGCTAACATGCGCCTCCAGCGTCACCACGGAGGCCGGACCACCCGAACCAGCGGCACTTGTATGTTATAGGCACTACACCGTGGAGAATTCACCTCCATGCGCGGAGCAGAAGCTTCGATTCGTTCGAGCTGAGCGCCAGTGTAGCAGTTTAGCAGCATCGCGTGGTGAAGGCGCAAGTAAGGACGGGCAGACTTGTAATCCATCGTGTATTATCCTACAGTATAATACCTTCCCCGATCCTCTTCAACACCACCCCAAGACGATGTCTTGGTTCTGTCGTGAAGACATCCCCTTCATGTCGTCCTCACGATCGGGCAGAGCCTCTACGTGGAGGGGTACTTGTTGACGTGGCGCCAGTGACTCTATAGGTTCCAATGCAACAATGCAATGCTGTTGAATGGCATGCATCTTGTTGTTGTGGCATGATTACCGCTACGTGATAATGGCAGGGTTGCCGAATATTGCATTGTTATCTATTGCAAGCAAGAAGAGAGAATAGATAATTGAACATCAAACTAAACAAACCCGCAATAGAATATCGACATACTTCACACAGCAAAATAGATTATTGGTGCAATGTCAGTGTCTTGATGGGTTACATACTATCATTTACTCCGCGCTCTCAACAGTGCGCGCGTCCCAAAAATCGGCATTCTGCCGCAGGAACAGCAGCATCTCCAGCGTGTACGGCTGCAGTGCGTGGCGCTGCAGCCCAAACGTGGCACGAGCGATGCTAAAAAATCGCTCGACCACGTTGGACGTGGGCGGAATGGACGCCAGCAGTTCGTAACATGGTTGATGCTCTTCCAGGAGCCGACGCTTTTGCAGCCGCTCCACGAAGGGGATGCTGGCCTCCTCATCCTTCTCTTCTTGCTCGCCCTCGCCCGCTGGTGGAGCCGCCAAGAAGCGCTCCAGCGCCGCCTTCTTCACCCGGGTCAGCCGCTTGGCTTGCCCCTTGAGCACCTTGACGCAGCCCGCCTCGAAGTCGGGGCTGTGGACGATGTCAGCCCGCGGTGCTACAATACAAAACAAACAATTAATATTAGTAAATGTACCAATAACGCATAATAGACAAAAAACGTACCGAGATAACGGGCGTACGAGGGCTTCGCGGCAATGAGCCCGTCGAACCAGACGCGAACGTCGAGGAGGTTTGCGTCAGCGCCTTGGAGAGCCTTCAACACGGACTCCACGTCCTTCAGCTCGCCGAGCAGGTCCCGAAGCCGCCGCTTGGACGCCGCCGGGGGAAGGAGCTCGGCCAACTCGTCGTCCTCCGCGTCGATGAATGGTAGAAGCTCGAAGTAGCGGTTAATCATCGCAAAGGTCGAACCCCAGCGGGTTTGCTGGCGGATGATTGGTCGAGGTCGGTCTTGAACCTGCAAGCACCAAAGTGTAAATTTCAGTTAAGTAACACTAACTAACAAAAATAACAGGAAATATACAAATACTAACCGGGGTTTTGCAGAATGGAGGAGGGTCCGCAGCTTTACCATCAGCGCCTGTACCATGTCGACATCTTCAGCGCATTCGCTCAGCCGGGCGGCGACGGCTCGGTTGAGTCGGTGGCTTGCACACCCGACTAGCGGGACGTCCATCAGCGTAGGGAGGCGGCGGTTGACGCCGCAATTATCTCCCACCAGGAAGAGAACCTGGTCCAGGCGCTTCTGATAGTCGCGCGCTAGCATCGTAGCCAAGAAGGTTTGATGACTAGCCGCGAAGAAGTCGTCGGTCTCATCGTTGACGAGTGGTGCCATGCAGAGCAAGGGGCACCTCAGAACCCCATCAACCTCGTAGCACGCGAAGACCGCGATGTAGTGCTCCGAGTCGTGGCTCCACCCGTCAACGATTAGACCAAACTCCTCCGGCATCTCAGCCGCGATCGCGTGCTCGACGCAGCGCGTCACCGCGTCCATGACGCGCCGAAGCGTTTCAACAGAGACAGGCTGGAGGCGCGTGTAACTAGATGCAAAGTGTAAACACATATTAGTTAATTGCCAAACAGTACATATTCAGTAGAGAGCTGGGTCGTACCGTCTTGCGAGCTTGCTCTCGCAAAATGATAGCGGTAGGTTGCACTTCACCAGCCACTCCAGGCACCTGAACAAGTTCTGGGCAGAATGGCGGACGTAGTGAGCAAGAGAGCCCGTCTGACCGGGTGTTGCCGCCAGCATCTCCTCCGAGTACGAGGGGTGCTCGCGCCTGATGTCGTGTAGGAAAACACGAGTTTACGAGTCCTCGCCCTATCAACCGAAGTCTCTAGGACGAGCCCTACCAACAACACACGCCGTCTCCGAAGAGAAGGCGATAGATTGTCGGGATAATAAACCTGAAGACCAGGTCCGATCCCTTATACGGGCTGGAATCTGCCTCCCTGTGTGTTGCGGGTCAGGTAGGTTTACCCTTCGTTAAAATATAAGAGCACCCTTAGCCACGAGCTACGGCTAGGATGCAATGTGTAATTCGTGCTTCCGCACTAAACCTCTGTGGTCCCTCAGAAAGGAAGGGTACCAGGCCAATCGAAGCCTCTTACAGGGGCGCCGGGGCGAAGCCTCGGCTAGAAGTCAAATACACTAGGGGGGGGGGGTCCTTGCCTCACACTCAGTCAAACTTACAACTGTACACAGAGGTCACTAATACCTCCCAACACTCGGCCACCTACTCACTCTTGGCCTTACCAGTATGAACACTCCGTCAATGCACCTTACGCTCACCGGCAGACATACCCCGTGCAGCCGAGTGTATCCAGACCCTACGCTAAGCTTAGTGACTTACCGTAGACGGACTTGACCCTTGTGTGGCTTGGGGGAAAATTCTGCTCTGTTTAATGATTAGAGGCTGTCAAACCTCTCCTATAGCTAATCCCTAAGGTCTATACAAATATCAAGTGTGGACCGAGCTATCGAGCTGATCCTACAATCGGACGAAGCTTCGTCCTAAATCCGAACTCCTACTGGGCTTAAAGTGTACCCACTATGAAACTTCGGAGGCCTCGGCAGCCGGTTTATTTTGACCCGCCGAGACCCTCCTGTCACTCCGTAGGCTCTATCAATCTTCTGGGCACTAACGCGCGGGGAATGTGACCGACCAATCAGAGCCCTCGGCCAGCCATCTCTCGCAAGCTCAAGGCAGTTAGACCTCGGCCGGAACTCGCCCGGCCGCAGTCATTTCCCGATCTCACACTGATATGCTGCATCAGGTTCGAGTACCCCGTCCCGGTGACTCGCTTCCTGACCGCACCGCACCGGCAACGGAAGTACTCGAGAATGACCTCATCGTACTGGTCGCGGCACGGCCGGAAGTAGAAGTTGAAGACCTGCATGTTAGTGAAAGCGGCCGTGCGAGGCGGACGGGGGGCTGCGAGCATTGTGGCGGCTCGTGGTGGGCTTGGTGGCGGGTTGTCGGCTTCCAGTGGAATGAAAAGTGGGGAGAGTTGGTATGGTCGAGCTCAAGCCATGGGTTTGTAGGATGGTTGGCTGCAGTAGCCCACAATACATAATCGAAGATGTTATGCTCTACTCAAAAGATAACTGGTAGATAGCGGTTAAGAACATGTCAATAAATTATTGATTCAAATCTATTGCAATAATTTCAGCACCATTTATTTTTCGGCATCCCTGGATAATGGTGGGCAACCTGGCACAGGCAATCTTAAAGGGTATCAATTTAGTAAAGGGCGAATGCTTTCAAACTGCAGAAGCGAAGGGATGCTGTGTGTTGATACTTGCTTGTTCATTTATTAATATACCTACTGTACACAAGCATCACCTTGATAACAGATACCTTCAACAAGCGTGTCCCCTATGATAGGATAGGGGCCCTATCCATCTCTGATGGTCTTTAGGAATTCTGTAGGGTACGCACTTCAAGAGATTGAGAGCGATCACGTACAGCCTCCACCAAGCTTCCATGCAAAGCGCGACGAGCGCATTGGCATGAGGAGGAAGTGATAAGGCTCGAGTGGCCTTCAACCCCCCGCGTGTCCGATTGTGGCACCCCCAGGGGGTGACATCGGCCCAGCAGGGAATAACCTCTTGGTCTTATCTTTTGTTGATGGCAAACTTGATCTGGCCGAGCCGATTCGGTGAGGACGAAGGCAGCGAAAGCGGATATGAATCAACACATCGGACTCTGGCCCAGAGCGACTGGTGTGCTGGAAACTATAGGCTCGGTAGAATACCTTTTGGTGGTACCCCACCCCACCCCCGCCCGAGGAAAACTTCCCCTCAAATATTCTTCTGAAACCTCAGTGGCCGTGCAATGTTGGAAGACAAGAAGCGTTGTTCACCTACGAATGCGTAAGCTTAGAAGTAAAATCGTGGACCAAAAATTCGCGCTGTCTTACTACATTTACATTTGCGCTAACAACAACCGCGTCATATCTGCAGCTTCACGCACGAAACAATTCCATCAGAAGTTCATACGTGAGCGCCTACTCGCTCTGCTGCGCCGTGTCGGTCGAGTTGTTCGAGCCTGCATACGACAGAATCGCGCTCTTCTCCGACTTGGCCCGGGCCTTGGCAGCCTTCATCTCGGCCTTCTGCTGGGCCTTAATCTTCCGCCACTCGGCCTTCATAGCTTTACGCTTGGCCTTGCGCTCAGCCTCCGCCTTGTGCCGGGCCGCTTTAGCCGCCTGCCGGGCGTCCTTCGACTTCTTAGAGTCGTCGTCGTCATCATCGTCGTCGCCGTCCTTCTTGACTTTACCGTTGGTCTTGGACTGCGTCTCGCTCTGCGTGACATCATCTCCACTGGACGACGCAGCTCCCTGCGTGACATCACCACCCGAGGACTTCTCACTGCTGCTGTTGCTCTCCTCCTCCTCCTTCTCGTTCTTCTTCTCCTTCTTGCTGCTTGCTTCGGACGCGTCCGAGCTGCTCTCCGTCTCACCACTGGACGAAGAGAGCGTGCTATCTGTGGACTCGCCACTGGACGAAGTAACCGAGCTGCTCTCCGTGGACGAGGACGCAGCCTCGTCGCTTGAGGACGTGGCCGCCTTGCTTCTCGACGACGAAGCAGTGCTGGCCTCAGTTTCGCTGCTAGAAGACGAGGTCTCGCTGGATTCGACCTCATCACTCGACGAGGAGACGGAGCTAGTCTCCGTGTCGTCGCCGCTGTGGGAGGAGGTAGCAACCCCCTTCTTCTTGGACTTGGAGGCGGCGCTGCTCTTCGTGGTTTGGTCGCTCTCGTTGCTGTCGTCGGTGCTGTCGCTGGTGGCACCCTCGTACGGCTTGACCGTTCCCTGAGCTCCGGAGCCCATTCCCGAGACGTCCGAAAACGTTTCCGACAGGGGCGCCTTGGTCGCCGACGGGTCGGAAGCGTCCAAAGCAGCGGACGAAGACCCCGACGCAGAGACGGAAGTGGCTTGGCCCAACTCGCGCGCGTCGGACATCGAGACGCACGCGACCAGCGCCGCAAAAGCCGCGGCTCGTTGGAAGTTCAGGGCGACCATGTGTGCTTGCAGTCAATAACCCGACTGGGGAGATTGGAAACTGAACGAATGCATTGCAATTGAACGCACATGTTCATGGTCCCTCCTCGGCCGTGTGGAATTGTGTTATCTCGGGATGGGATTCCGGGCGCAAACCATTGGCGTTCTGCATGCAGCGATCGGGCATTTGGAGCGGATGGGATTTGAGAAGTCGGTCCCTCGGCCTCGATTGCCATCGGGCCCCGATTCAGGGGGGGGGGGGGTATCGGTGACTTGCCACAGTTCTTGTTGGTCTTGAAGATTGATCCTGCTCGTTCTCCTGCGTGTCCCTCCTATCTTGACTCTGCTCGTCGTCCCCACTTACAGAAGCAGCTTCATCGTCACTCTCACTTCTATACCGTGGCTCTTCATTTTTCTCGGCGTTCTCACACTCTCCTTGTTCTGATGACGCACTTGTTTGCTGTTCCCGGCCATTGGGCTCTCCTTCTCTGGCGTTTTGACCGCTTTCTTCCGTTATTTCGCGTTCGAGGTGCCGTTCATGGTCATCAGCTGTCGTTTCTCTTCTCGCTGCCCACCTCGGTCGTCCACCATCGATCTTGGACCTCCATCCTCGCCACTCCTTCCGGGGTCCGGATGGAGAGGCGGAGGCATTGCTCCTTGCCTCAGTTGACTTGGTTTCAGTATACTTCAACCCCTGCACTTGTGTCACTCTCGATCCCTCCAGCCTGTGCTCAGCTATTCGGGGCGTGCGCTAAAATCGAAAGTGTTTCATATCGGTGCCAGCGCGACAACTCGAACGAAGGAAGAGCACTTACGGCGCGCACGCTTCCAGCACGAATGAGACGCAATCATGGTTCTCGAACGCCTTTCCTCGGATGGGACCAACTCCGGACGCCGGGAAATCCAGCGGACCAGGGACCCCATGATGGAGTGCTTCACTCTTGCCGCCCACCGAGATGAACTCGAATGAGAACGGGCCTGGCGGAAAGTGTAGCACGTGTATTATAGCATCTATCAGCAAGCAGCACCGCCTTGAACGCCTTGAACACGGGGAAGTTTCCGCCCCCCCTGGTTTAACGAAAGGCACCACCTCCACACACGATGGAAGAAAGGAGTGAATGAAGGGCAAACGCAGAATAACTATACTTCTTAACACGAAAAAGCGGGCGGGCAGCTCCATTTCATACCGCTGTCACGTCGACACAACTATCGTACGCTGGCAGGTGCATCGTCGCTCTAGGACCCTCGCGGTGAGATTTTCTTGTGTTCCGTCCGGGAAGACATCTATCGACCGCGCCGTTCCATTTATCGTAGCACGTAGGGAAGAACTGGCGCCGCTATAAGCTTACTCGCAGTACTCGGACGAGTCCGTCACAGCGGTGTTGTCCGTCGTGTTGCTGCTGGCGGCCTGCTGCGTGGCCGAGTCGTCCGTGGAGCCGCTGGCCGCCTCACTGGTCGTGGTCGAGGTTGTGGTCTCCTCCTGAGCGGCGCTGGTCGTGGTCTCCTCCTGAGCGGCGCTGGTCGTGGTCTCCTCCTGGGTCGCGCTGGCCGCCGTGCTGGTGGCCGTGGACGCGGACGCGCACGTGGTGCCGTCCGTGTTGGGCTCCGTGAGCGTGTAGTCCGGGTCGCCCGACGTCCAGGTGCAGCACGGGTCGCCCAGGGCCTGGCCGCACGTGACGGAGCCACCGGGCCACGTCTTGGAGCAGACCGTGGCCCACTCGGTGCCGTCGTCCGAGAAGAGCTGGCCGAAGTCCGAGTAGCCCGTGTCCGTGTGGCCCAGCGACTTGCCGATGTTTTCGCCGTTCGGGATGAGCTCCATGTAGCTCGAGTAGGCGGACGCGGTCTGCACGAAGGCGGCCGCGACGACGGCGATCTGAACGGTGGACAGCATTATCAAAGAGGAGTGAGGAAGCTCTCGGTGTCTCTGTGTGCGCGCTGTCGTAAGGCGAAATGAGGATTGGGGGCGTGCCTGGTCGGATCGGCGCAGGACAATTCAATCCGGCGGTGGCGAGGAGACCAGACTTTTACGGATGCCGGGATGGCGATCGGCTGCTTTGCGGCGGCTTTTTCCCTCGGTCGCTTCTCTGAAGACGCATGGCAGGCGTTGCCGCTCGCCAGCTGGGGCCGACGCTGGGAACAAGTGGATGGATGCCTGCACCATCAGAATCGCTGACAGGCTAAAGTCGCACCGAGCTGTACGAGCGCTTGATGGATCAGTGACTGCGGGCGGCTCGATTTGTGAAATGCTTCAGCTTCGGTACATCGCAGGATGCCAGCGCTAGCGCTCTATAACGGGCCAGTTGTACATGTAGTGCGAGAGCTGGCTGCGGACAAAATGCTCACGGAGCTGAGCACGGTCCTCGCGCGCGAAAGCGAGGTGCCAAATATGATCGCAGGGAGTCCAGTGTAGCGCATTGAGACCGTCTGGCGCCCGCGCGATTGAACTCGTTCGTTTGAGCTGCACCACAATACACAAACCGCACACAGCACGGCGAGTTGCATCGGGCCACAACGACTCGGTGTTGATATTAATCGCCACCAGTATCGACGACGTTGCAGCGGCCGCGGAAAAGTTAGGTCTGAGTTGTAGATGTAAAAGCGGCCAGAGCGTGCCCATTGCTTCACGCTTGCTGCGGCACAGCAAATGAACCGTGACTCACGGCTTGCTTCGTAAAGCAAGCCAGCAATGAACCAAGTACTTGTGCGTTTGGCCAAGAGGTCACACCATTCGACATGCTTGAGCATTACTCAATGAACAATAACGCGTTGTGATTCAGATTCAGCCCTCCTTGCGAGGTCTTATACCTTACGCCATGATGGACGTTTGTGAATCCCGGGCAGCGTACACCTCGCGCTTCGCCGAGTTTGGTGCCTTCCAAACTGGAAATCCACGCTGCTGAGCCGGCGCCACTCGATCTAAAATCCGATCAGAAAGCGGCACCGCTTGCGGGACGCATTTCAAATCTAGAAATCGCTCAGTAATCAGTGTAGTGACAGATTCAACGGGTGCTCTATCCACCTCTAGTGCGACCGTCGATAGCTTAACCTAGACTTAAATATTTACATAGCGCCACACCAGTCGGGTATACTAGTCCATATTTAGGTTCGTATTTTATGGCTGATGTTAGGCGACGCACTAACTTTGCCCATCGATTTCATTTAAACTAATTTTAGGTAGGTAAAATATGAGGGTAATCAATGTCTCAGATAAATCTAGGAAAAATAGAGTGATAAAACTGATAACGCGGTACGGTACCGCACTGGGCTGAGTAGCCATCACTTTCAGAATCGCCAGCAGCTCAACAAGCCGTCGACGACCCCCTTCGAAGCAACCTCCAGCCAGCCAGCCATGCCCAACGTACTTCCAGCTAAGGACCTCTACATCAATCTGCGCGAGATGCTCTTCGTGCGCTTCGTGTTCACCATCCTCACCCTCAGGCAACCCGAAAAATAATATTGCCCGAAAATCTAACAGTAGTTTCGGATACAATACTTTATTTAGGGCATCGCCGTTTGTTTTATCCGAAATTTATGTAGCCGAGTTCTAAAATTCGGTATTTTACTTCTGCTCATCCTGCTCCAACCATTAGTTGTGGTCAAACATCGCGCTCTACCAGCGTAACTTTGCCGTTAGCCCTCACTTTCAAACAAGCACCACCCAGCACGCGTATCACGACTCGACGTTAGCACCGTGACCGACAATCTCCTCGCTGGCCCCGCTCCGAGACCTACCTTCTCGCCCAGGCAGATTGCTGCCTTCTACTTCAAGCCCTGCCTGGACGAGGAGGGAGAGACGACGGGCTACTATGCCTGCAAGACCTGCGCTAAGCGCCGCAAGCACGCGCCCAAGTCAGGCTACAGCAACTTGGTGTCGCACGTGCGGGCGGCGCACCCCAACTACGAGAGCGACATGCGCGACGCTAGTGTCGCTGCGACGGGGACCCTACTGCCGTAGGTCACCCAGAAGGCCTCGAACCGCTACGCGTGGCTGCGCTGGGTCGTCACGGGCAATCTACCGCTGTCTTTTTGCGAGTCCAAGGAAACGCGACGGTACGTATTTTCATATCTATTTTGGTGATATACATGTGTGTTAATGCCGTATGTTATGTAGATACACGAAGCTAAATCCCATCTCCGTGGAGACGCTGACCGCCATCATGGAGGCCGTGACCAAGGCCGTGGAGACGATGACCGGCGACGCCATGCCCGAGCGTTTTGGTCTGGTCCTTGATGGGTGGACCCACGGCACGGAGCACTACATGGCAGTGTATGGCTGCTTTGAGACGGCGACAGGCCCCCAGTACCCGCTGCTGGCCCTAGCGCCCGTCATGGATGAACCTGACGACCAGCTGAGCGCTGACGGCCATCTGACGGCGATTAAAAGGTTCCAACCCATTTTTGGTAAGTCTATCTCCGGATGGCTATTCCTGGTGGGTGCCAACTGCGGAGTAAACAAGCGGCTGGCGAACCTACTCGGTGTGCCGCTAATCAGCTGTGCCAGCCACCGCCTGAACTTGGCGGTGCGAGACTACTTGGAGCCCCACGACAGCATCCTCGAAGAGGTCCAGCAGCTTATGCGTAAGTTGCGGACTTTAAAGCAAGCAGCCAAGTTGCGGTAAGTACTCTGTTTGCTGTTATATTTGGTTTTTGTATTGGTACTAAATTGGTCTTTGTTTTTGGGTTTTGTTCGAAATTAGTGCCAAGACCCCATTGGCCGACAGGACACACGCTGGTCGTCGACCTTTATAATGCTCAAGCGCTATTTTCGGCTCCGTCCGTTCATTTCGGCGGACTTCCTTCCGTCACGCTCAGCCCACCGCAAGCTGGACACTTTGCTGGCAAGCCTCCGGGACGTCGAGTCCGTGTCCAAGCACCTGCAGGGCGACGGCCTTACGCTGCTGGACGCTCGTGTCCTATTCGACAAGCTCCTCAAGAGCCACCCCTCGTTCGCGAAGTATCTCGGTAAGGATCATCGCTCACTCTGCGTCTGATGATATTTCTACTTAACTACTGCGTTTTATATGTTTTTATTTATGCATAGCAACCGCGCGGATATAGTCCACTCCGCCGTCTTCGAGCAGGCGGTCGTCAAGGTGATGGGCGACCAGGCGGCCCTGCTGACGGACGCCGAAGTCGCTGCGCTGGAGCCGTTCAAGCGCACGCAGGCTCATGTGGAAGGCGTGGACTGCACGACGGCTGACAAGGAAGGGTTCGCTGTGCGTGCGCTCAAGCGGCGCAAGGTAGCTGCTGCGCCGGCCACGTTACGAGCTGCTTAATGCGATTCCTCCTACCTCAAACATGGTTGAGAGGCTCTTCAGCATTGCGCGCGCTGTGCTGCGCCATGAGCGCCACCGCCTCTCCCCCATGATGCTAGAGATGATCTTGTTCCTTAAGATCAACAGCTCTACTGGGATGTTGCGACCGTGGAGCAGTGCCTGTAAGTAGGTACAGTCGTAACATGATTGCAGTAATTTGCTGTCAACACTATGTCTTGCGTTATTTATTTAGTCTGCTACTCGGATGCAATGCAATATTTATTATGGTGTCCGGCAAACAATAGATATATATCGTATTTTTGGCATGCCTGCTCACCCCCTTCCTCTTCGTGGTCGGGATGCTGCTGCGCTCGCACTACCGCAAAGTCAACGGACAGTGCACACCAGGCCTCACCCGCTACCGGCCTGGACACGCCCACGCCGCCTAAAGGACCTGAAATCACCGTAGACAACGGTGTAGAACACCTCAAGAGAAATATAATCTATTCATCCGTCAAACTCCACCAAGCAGTTTCGTGCCACCAGAGACTTGGGACCACCATTAAAATAGTCGCTCGGCTCAAGCATTGCTCAATGGCGACGTCTTCCTTCGCTCGCTGCGCGTCTGCGGTCGTGCTGGTGGCGGCCGTCTGCTTGCTCTGGTTGGATGTATCGTTCGCATTGACAGACGGAGAGGAACCGGCGAGCCCCGTGTGCCGGTACATCGCCAAGGACTCGCTGTCGTTCTGCTCCATGGTGGACTACATGGCGGTGGTCGACGTGGACGATCCGACGGGAGCGCGCTTCGACAGCAAGGCCGAGTTCTACTACCGCAATGTGGACATCGTGCTGCAGCGCTTCGGCTGCCACGCCAAGTACAGCGTCTACGGCTGCGACGACTGCCGCGACGCGTACAAGTACTGGGTCTGCAGCATCAAGTTCCAGAAGTGCGGCTCGCAGATCGTCAAGACGGACCGCGGTGCCACAAAACTGCAGTACTCGACGGACATGTGCGACTACAAGGCGACGACTGCGACCAAGACGGCGACTTCAACGTCCAGCAAGACCACAGCGTCCTTCTGCGTTGAAGGATCATCGGGACGCTATCGCACCTGCCTGTCGATCTGCGAAGATGTCGTGAGGAAATGCCCATACGTGCTCAACTTCCAATGCCCCATGGTACGGTCGCACACTGCAGCTATTCATCGATGTCTTCCTGCTGGCGGTATACTCATCACAAACGTTGCTTTTGTTGTTGTCACGGTAGACGGAGACTCCGTTCTTCTCGGCCGATATCACCACGTGCAATAAGCTGGATCGAGTCTCCAATCCAGATCGACCGAGCCGTGCTTGGCCAGGCACGTTTGCGGACGCATGAGGCGGCAAAAAGTGATTCATCGTATCGTCTACGCGTGTCTTGGGCACCTGCGATTTGGCAGCGAGAACCATAACGAGACACGGAGGAGTGGGCTATCGTTGTAAACCTGGCTGGTCTCGTTCATAGGCTTGGATTTCAAGGTAAAGGGAGAATAGCACATGCAAAGACTGCACACAATTGCCTTCGTACACGGGTATATCCAGCACAGCGCAGACAATCTTCACCAGTTCCTTCAAATTCACATCCAACTCGGACAGCGCTGGCAGGGTAGAGCCCCGAGCGGCTAGGAAGTCCTCGAATTCTTCGGGCCATAGCTCCATCAGTTGGGAGAGCGGCGGCATCGCCTGCTTGTAATTTACCTCGGCCAGAGGCTTCGTCCTTTGAACCTTTTCGACGCTTGCGATCCACTGGTCAACCTCTTGAGGGCGTTGAGCTGCCCACTCGATACTCCGCACGACTTCATTCCTGCTACGGAGTTTGTGCTGATTGCTCGTGCTCACCTGCATGAGCAGTTCCAGCTCGGCTACATTTGTCTCTCCTGAAGGCTCTCGCAATATCTCCACCCCAAGCTTGTCCTCTTTGCCGTCTGGTCTTGGTATCTGATGTTTCGGTGATCGTGTTAGTACGCGCAAGTCCACAATTTATCGATCACGACTAGGAAGTTTTACATACCAGGATTCCATCAAATGGCATGCCCACCGCTGGGGTAAATTCTGGGAGGAATGGCTCCAGTCTTGTCTCAATATCAACCTCTTCCGGCGTATACGCGTCTGCAAGCTATCAGCAGCAATCACATTAGTATCTCGCCTTGTAGATTAAGTTCACCCAGAGAGCTAGCGAGATCTCACATCAGCCACCCGAGCAATGCTGTGAATAAGCCACTCACGCTAAAGAGTTCCTCCACTTCTCGGGGCACCGCCACTTTATACTTGCGCAGGTTAGATTCGTCACCTCGTGCACTCCGAGCCCGCGCACTGCTTTTGATGGTACTATCTGCTCTAGATGGCGGCGTGTTGGCGAAGGCAGAAGGAGGAGGTCCAGCACCATCTACATGTAGAGTGGCCCCTTCAAATTGCTGGAAGAAATCGCTAGGCACGACATCTCGGTATTTCTCCAGATCCTTCGCTGCCGTCTTTGGACGTCCAAGCGCGGATCGCTCCATTTGTAGCTGAAACTTGGTCCGTTCGTGAAAGTTTCTCCTATTGCCGTCGTCACTCTCGTCTTCGTCTTCGGAGGAGCTAGACGCATGGAACTCGGCTGCACGCGACTGCTCCACTTCTTTAACCTCGTACTCGTCCTCATCGTCGCTTAAAGTCGCTGGGCCTTTCACATCTGACCGATTCGATGGGAATTTGGTGGTGATAGGGGCAACTCCAAAATCCGCAGCACTCACAACTCCTGCCTGCAATTTCTACACCGTGAAGCGAGCTCAACCCAGCGTTTTAGCTTCCACCCAAAACAATAAAAGAACACCCTGTCAACGAACCTGAGAGATTGGGCTCCCCGGAATTTCAGGCGGTTCATCCGAGTCTTCATCGGAGCTCTCATCCGCTCGCGCACGACTCAGCGACCCAAACCCACCCATAGACGCTCCACCGTTGCGAGCGCCCGGACGGTCCAGAAACTTTTCGTCTTCAGAGCTGGTACCACTGCTCGATCCGCCGCCAACGCTGCTGTCACTACTACTAGAATCACTACGTACTGTAACAACATACGATGCAGGTGCAGTGCTAAGTACACACTTTAAAACGCGAAGAAGCGCAGTGGTGAGACGTACTCCGTCGCTTCATCGGCGAGGACGCGGCGGTGTCCACGCTGCCAACACAACATGCCACCCAGTCAGTCAACCTCTGATAGGTGCACCAGTGCCAATAGCATCCATAGACAACAACAGCGCCACACCTCACTTGCAGGGCGTCCTCGAGCTCGTGCACCTCGTCCATACTCTGCCACAACCTTCAGTCAGTTCACACTGCAGCTCACCCAACCGCCACCAGACGCCAGCACCTCGTCATGCAGCAGCACCTTCTCCTGCAGTAACAAACAACACGCCAACCGTCAGCTAGAGCCCTCATCCTCCCACACCCACGCGCACACGCACCTCGTCCGAGTCGCTCATGCCGCCGTAACAATGGCGATCTTCAAGAGGCGCACGTTGATATCTCCTCTTGATTGGCCAAAACCAGTAGACAGGTACACCGTACCACTCTGATGGTATGGCTACCAGGATGCATGGCCATTTACCAGCAATACCCAGAGCGGCGACAACCATGGCCGAGTTCCAGGCCGTGATCTTGGCCGGCGGGCGTGGCATCCGCCTGTACCCGCTGACGGAGGAGACGCCCAAGAGCCTGCTGCCGGCCAACGGCAAGCCGCTGCTGTGGTACCAGCTGCACCTGCTGGAGACCTCGGGCTTCACGGAGGTGCTGGTGCTGACCGTGCCCGACCTGCTGCCGCCCCTCCAGGACTACCTCACGCGCGAGTTCGACGGCAAGATCCACGTCGAGCTCTGCGAGGTGGCGGACAACACGGAGACGGCCGACGCGCTGCGCGAGGTGGCGGACAAGATCAAGCGCGACTTCATCGTGCTGGCCGGCGACCTGGTCACCGACGTGGTGCTGCACAACGTGGCCGACTTCCACCGCATCAACGACGCCAGCGTCACCATGCTGCTGCGCCAGGAGGAGCCCGCGCGCACCAAGGCCAAGGGCGAGAAGCCGCGCCGCGACAAGGACATGACCGACTGCATCGCGCTCGTGGAGGGCCAGCGCGACGAGGAGAACCGCGTCGTGCTCGTGTCCCAGGCCGTGCACATGAACGAGGACCTGTACGTGGCCAAGAGCCTGCTCAAGCGCCGCAGCAACTTCGTGCTGCACACGGACCTGTACGACGGCCACTTCTACATCTTCTCGCACTGGGTGCTCGACCTGCTGCAGGAGAAGAAGTACATCGCCAGCATCAAGGCCGACCTCGTGCCGCACCTCGTGCGCCGCCAGTTCCGCGGCGCCGCCGCGCTGCCCGAGAGCGTCCGGGAGAGGGCCACGAGCAAGCAGGCGCTCGCGGCGTCGCTGTCGCTGTCCGAGGAGAAGCACGACCCCGAGGACCTCGTGCGCTGCTTCGCCTACGTGCTGCCGTCCAACGCCTACTGCGAGCGCGCAGACACCATCCCGGCGTACAAGGCCATGGACGAGGAGGTCGGCTCCCGGCTGCGCATTAAGCGCTCGGGATCCATCTCCAACTAGGCGTCATGTTAGTGCAGCTTGAGCTGGAGACAGTAAGTAAATAAAGAGGCATCTGCTAGACACTGGTGCGCAAAACGACAGTTGCGTGTTTGTCCAGAAAAAATGACAGGGAAAGTGGAGCTACTTGACTTGCAGCCTACAGCTCCTCGTGCTTGGCAGCATCGTCCGACGAGCCAGACAGCGCAGCCTCCAGATCGCCGCTCGGCACGGAGAACGGGGTCGAACCATCCACGAGCTTGTCGAGGAACTCCGAAATGGCGCTCTCGTCGTTCGTGCCCGACAGAGCTGCGACCGGAGACAAGAGCAAGCAACCAAGAGGTGAGTACAAGCGCAACAAAGCAGTTGTGAAGTCCACACGCACGTACCCGAGTACTTGACCTTGCGGCCTGGCTTGACGACAACGACCTCGGGAACATCCGTCTTCTCGCCGATGAACTCAGTCAGCGCCTTGAAGGCCTGCGCACCAGGCTTGCTCGACAGGAAGGTGAACGGGTCGCGGCGGTACTTCTTGGCCAGCGAGCGCACCAGCTCCGCGTCCTCCTTGGCCACGACGACGCACATCTTGCCACGCTTGGAGGTGCAGTCGCGAACACTCTGCGCGTCCAGCTCCTTCAAGGTGACCACGGGTTTCTTCTTGGCCACCTCGGGCGACGGGAACAGCGGCACACTGGGCAGCGACTCGTCCTTCTCCGCCGCCTCAGTGTTCGCCAGCGCGTCACCGATGAACTTCTTGGCCGCAGCCTCGTTGAGCTTGGTCTCCTCCGACACCACGTACTTCTGGCTAGACGGGTAGACGTAGATCACGGTCGGCAGCTGCTCCTCGGTGAGTCCGAAGTGGTTGGCGATCTTGTCGTCCGATCCCGGCACGAACGCGAGCTGGACGGTGGGTTTCTTCTTCTTCTTTTTGCCCTCCATGAACGACTCGGCCACGTTGCCGAGCCACGCCGGCACCTTGGCGCTCTTCTTGCCCTTCTTCGGGCTGCCGAAGAAAATGGCCGACGGCAGCTCCTTGTTCACGAAGGCGTGCACCTTGTCATACTCGAGCGTCGCGACGTTGGCGCCGCTGACACCGAGTTTCTTGGCCTCAGGCGAGTTCTTCACATACTGCACGATGTCCCTGGCCGTGCGCCCGCCGCGGTAGTCCTGTGGACGCTTCTTCTTGGCGCCAAACTCCTTGATCGTCGGGAAGCCCTTGATCTGGTACTTCTGCGCCAGCTGCTGGTGCACCGTGGCATCCACGACGCCCAGGCGCGCCTACAACAATAATCCATCGAACGTACAAGCCCGCATTTCAAAGGTTACTCGTCAGTGCATCAACTCGCCGTCACCGCTCAACATTTCCTCGAAAGACCACGAAATTTCGAGCGCTTACGTGTTTCTTGAGCTTCTTGGCTGCAGCCTTGTACTCCGGCTCCAGATTCTTGCAGTGGCCACACCTACGTCAGTTGGTAGACAACAGTCAGCACGCTTAGCTTGCATTGCATTGGGGGGGGGGGGGGAGCTGCATAGGAGGAAAGAGGATATCCCACCAGGGCGCGTAGAATTCCACGAGCCAGTAGTCGGGGCTCTGCAGCACCTCCTTCTCGAAGTTCTTGTCCGTGAGGATCACCACCGAGTCCCGCGGGCCGTACATGGCGAGCACGCTGGTGGCCGCGGCCACCACGGTCAGCACCAGTAGCAGCAGGCGGACACGTGGAAGCATCTTGTCAAAAGTCGACGAATGGCAAAGTGAAGTGCATCGCTCGCTTCTAGAAAGATAGGATTCGTTAAAGCAACACTTTCAGCAACTTTGTGCAACTTCGGTAAAGAAAGTTGCCCAAAGGTGCGCAACTTGGTGCATCTTTACGCAATTGTGCAACTTCGAGCACCTTTGGGCAACTTCATCGAGCTTATTCCCAGCCTCAGACAGACAATTAGACCAGAAATGGGCAAGGCTTGTCGCGACATGGCGGAGGCGCTGCGCGACTGCATGGTGCAGCAGGAGTGCATGGCGGACGGCACCAAGACGCTCAAGCAGTGTCTGCACGACCGCGCGTACTCGCACGAGTGCCAGGTGCGTCGACTGCCTGCGGTAGCGGGCAGAGCTGATGAATTTGAACTGAGCTGTCGATACTGTTGATACTCTTGGGTAGGAGTACCGCGTGGCCTACTTCGAGTGCAAGCGCGGCCAGCTGGACATGCGCCAGCGGATCCGAGGCCCGAAGGGAGGCATGTCCAAGCCCGCGGACGGCAACTGATGCGAGGACACGAGGGAAGGCATAGGTGATGTTAACGCAGAATAAAAACACCGAAGAGCAGAAGCTGCTTGTGCCATTAACTTCCCAGGCGGATGGAGACGAGCCGCATTGTGCTTGGAAGCAGCACGTTACGTAGGTTCGCTTGGTTCTGGTGGAGAAGCAGGACGTTGCACTCGAACAGTAGCTGCTGCAGGGCCATTCGGGCGGCCCACTTCACCTTTGGATCGACTTGGATAGTTGCGGTCTCCGACAGGGACTCGACGGTGTTGAGGTAGAGCGGTGCGTTGTCTTGCCAGAGTGGATGGCTAGCGAGCGATAGTCGAAGCAGCAGTCCAAGTGCGTCGAGGCAGCTGGACGGGTCGTGAATTCGGCGGTCGAAAACGGAGAGCAGGATCTCAACGGCGTTCATGAGTAGCTCTGAGCCTTCTGCGGACGATATAACCGCACTGGTTACCAAGCTGAAGACCATGAAGATGTGCGGAAACAAATGCGGTGGAGCGTCGTCCAGGTCTCGTTCCAGCTCGGCAAGAAGCAGTTTCTTCTTGTCAACTGGTAGCGATTCGACATACTTCACTGCAGAGTCTTCAACAATCGATGCTTCCTTGGTGTCCGGCTTGGTAGCATGCACGTGAGCGGCAGCAGTGGTGAATGCTCTCTCTAACTCTTCCCTGCTCGCTTTCATCTCCCTGAAAATCCTCTCTCGACTGCCAAGATCGACTAGCCTCACAAGACCACCCAACTCGTGGCTCATCCCGACTTGGCCTGCCATCGTTTTGCCTGGAAGGACCTTCAGTGCGATGGCATGTTGCAACAGCGGCTTGAACAGCAGAGGCTTCAGCACGAGCGACCACCGCAACCTCACCAGCACCTCCTCGTCCTCCATGAGCTTACTCGCGCTTCTCTGCGTCCGCACCGCCAGTGCGTGGAGCTTTGCAGCACAAAGCAGACTGCAGCTTGCTAGCTGCTCTGCATATATCCAGCAGAAGTCCAACAGCTCCTCCACCGTCTCGATCGATTGGGAGGCTGCAGTTGGAGTGCTCGAGAGTGAATTGCCAACACTTTCGCCATCAAATCGATCCGCAAGAGCCACATCCACAGTGTCAACGTATCCCAGCAGCGCCCGCTTCAACGTCGTGACCGTCTCGCTCGTTGCCGCCACAAACAGCGCGTGTCGCCATTGCAGCAGTGCTTCAGGATCCGCTGACGTCAGATGGCTACACTTTAGCCAGTCGAGAAGTACCCATCTCCTGAAGGGTACGCCGTATCCAGGGGTACGCTCGAGCCATCCTTGCACAAGCCGATTCACTTGTCCTGGGTATGCCTCCTCAGCGTACCCCAGTAACCCTATCAGCTTCGAGGATACCGCGCTGTAATCGGGTAGATGCGGTACAACCTCCTCGATCGCGGCTAGCAGCGGCGCTTGCGCTTCCTCCTCCGCTTCACCACCTCGATCTAACGCGTCTTCATCCCCTCCACCTTCATCTCCCACTGCAGCAGCCCAATTACCCGCCGTTTCCAACTCGTCACCGAGCAGCAGTAACCTCAGCAGCGCCTCCTTCCTCATCATGCGTAACCTCGAGCGGTTGTAATCGCAGCGTAACCTACTCTGAATACTGGCCCCACAACTCAATTTTCGGCCACAGGCTCAAAAGTGTGTCAATCTCATCTCATGCTGCACCGAAGCTGCTCCGTGAGCTCCCGAGCGGCTCTGGGCGCCGCGCGCCGCGGGTTCGCCAAGAAGGCGGCGGCCGACAACCTGCAGGAGCGGCTGGTGACGCTGTGCCGCCACCGCGGCTTCATTTTCCCGGGCTCGGAGCTCTACGGCGGCCTGGCCAACAGCTTCGACTACGGCCCGCTCGGTACGCCCTGCACTCCTCTGACACCAATGGTAACGCTAGCGTTAGCGTCTCTGATTGATTGTTGCAACCGCTGCAGGCGTGCTCATGAAGAAGAACGTGATGGACCGCTGGTGGTTCGAGTTCGTGCAGAAGCGCCCCAACTGCGTGGGGCTCGACAGCTCCGTGCTGCTCAACTCGGCGGTCTGGACGGCCTCGGGCCACGTCGACAACTTCACGGACCCCATGACGGTCTGCAGCAGCTGCAACTCGCGCGTGCGCGTGGACCAGCTGCTGGAGGCCAAGCTGCAGACCCAGGAGGAGATCGACGCCGTGGCCACGCTGTCGCTGGCCGAGATGGACGCGCTGCTCGTGGAGCACGACGTGGCGTGCCCCAACTGCAGCGAAAAGCGCAGCTTCCTGCCGGCCAAGAAGTTCAACCTGCTCTTCCGCACCAACATGGGCGCCACGGACGAGACGTGCGAGTGGATCTACCTCCGCCCCGAGACGGCCCAAGGCGCGTACATCAACTTCGCCAACGTGCAGAGCACCATGCGCAAGAAGCTGCCCTTCGGCGTGGGCCAGATGGGCAAGAGCTTCCGCAACGAGATCTCGCCCGGCCACTTCCTCTTCCGAACGCGCGAGTTTGAGCAGCTCGAGCTGCAGTTCTTCACGCACCCGGACGAGTCGGACGACTGGTACCTGTACTGGGTGGACCAGTGCTACGAGTTCCTGACCAAGTACGGCCTCAAGCCCGAGAACCTGCGCAAGCACGAGCACGCGCCCGAGGAGCTGGCCCACTACGCGCGCGCCACGACGGACATCCAGTTCAAGTACCCCTTCGGCTGGAGCGAGCTGTGGGGCATTGCCAACCGCACGAGCTACGACCTGAAGAAGCACATGGACGCCAGCGGCAAGAGCCTCAAGTACCAGGACCTAGTGGCCAAGGAGGAGTTCCTGCCGCACGTCATCGAGCCGGCGCTTGGAGCTGGACGCGTCATGCTCTCGATGCTGCTGGATGCGTACGACGAGGAGGAGGTGAACGGCCGCAAGCGCACGGTGCTGCGTCTGCACCCGGACATCGCGCCGTACCGGTTTGCGGTGCTGCCGCTTTCCAAGAAGCAGCCGCTGATGGACGTTGCCCAGAAGCTGTTCGAGGAGTTGTGCGGCAGTGCCAGTGTGGACTACGACGTGGCTGGCAGCATCGGACGGCGCTACCGTCGTCAGGATGAGATCGGCACGCCCATGTGCTTGACTGTGGACTTCGATACGCTGGAGGACAAGTGCGTGACGGTGCGAGACCGCGACACCATGGAGCAGAAACGCGTGCCGATTGAGCAGATTCTTCAGGGCACTTCCGTGAAGCATTCCAGCTTCTCCTCGTTCTAACTGTCGTCGGCAAAACGAGAGAGGAGTATGATGTGGGTGTGGTCCAGGTTTGAATAGAGAGAAGATGATCCCCAACCGGCAGTTCTTCGGCCTCTTTTCTATCGTCGAGTCTTTCGCGAGTTTTTGCCTGCAGGAGCTAACGGCCTGATGAAGCCTCAAGGACTCCTCTCCTAACGGTTTGTTCGGTATCGACCCAGGACGTTTTGAAGCTTTGAGTTTTTGCTCATTGTTCGTTTTGCCGTGCAGAGCTCAAGTGGAACCATGGCGCGCAAGAAGGCTCGGCAGAGCGTTGCCATATCGGACAAGTGTTTTCGTCTGCTGCGGTTGGCCCACGAGATCCAAACCGACGTCAAAGTGCTGAAGGCGGTGGTGGATGAGGTCGACGTGCTGCGCCTGTGTCGCTCGCTGGGCATGTCCGTGTCCAGCGAGAGTAACTCAACGCACGATTTTGAGTTTGGCATGTTCAATGCCAGCGACTACGACGCTGACTTTGCGCGATTCATTCGAGAGAAGCTGAGTGATGGAAGCGGCTGCAGTGCGCAGCAAGAGGAAGACGGTGAGGGCGAAGATCTGTTGGAGATCAGCTGCTTGTTCGGCAAACAGCTCGAAATCAAAGCTGAGCTGGCTCGGATCGGATTCTGGAGCAGCGAATGCGAAGACGGGCTGCAACCTGAAGACCAAGGCGTGTACTGCATTGAACGGGGCGACGGGGCTGGAAGTCGTCGTCAGTTTGTCGTGTTCGCTTGGCTGGACGCGGATCTGTTCAAGCCGGAAGCTATTCGGGATACCCCGGCGTACGTGCTCCGATTCCTGATCACGCTAAGCGCCAGTATCACGTGTTGCTTGTCTGAGCAAGATTTTGAACGCATCAAGGCTGAGGTGGATGCTGTATCCGACACGCCAAGTTCGCGATGGAAATCGTGCTCAGTTTCGTTCCGAGTGCAGAAGCAAGTGGAGCAAGACGACAGCATTTCTTGCGGCAAAGTCGTGACGATGGCGATCCCGAAATCCGACCGCGTCAAGTCTGTTTGGTTTGTCGGTGGGATATTCCCGGCCGTGGCTGTTGAAAGCGCAGCGCCTTTAACAACTGAGTGGGTTACCCAAACCAAGGTTTTGCCTTGCTTGGGTTTTGCTGAGTGGCTCGGTAAGAAGCACGAAGACTTCGCGGTTCAGCTACCAAGCGGACATCTCCGCCCGGCTTCCATGCGTGATTATTTGCTCCAAAGCTTTGATCAGTTCCCGAACCAAGAACTACGCGACTTGCGGAGCAAGTTCGTGGAGCACAGCGAGGAGGCTAAGCGGCGGATTGATCGTGAAGCATTAGAGTGGGCCAAGAAACTCGACGAAGATGGAGTTCACGATGCATCTTTGCTGTTTGCTGTGAGAAGTCCAGAGAACTCGTCGCACATGGATGTGGCTCTAAGAAGATATCAGGCCTTTGTACAACAACTGGAGAACTGCGAAGTGCTCCGTGGCATGGATTACTGCGACTACAAGATGCTCTATCTTCCTGATCGAATCCAAGCGCAGATGAAAGTACTGAGTACTGTTTTCCAGCGCGACCACCTGGCGTTTGAAGAGGTGCTGAACAAAGTTGTGATGGAGGAGCCAATCGAGCCTGTTAACAGCAGCAACCGACTGCTAGTAATGATGCGGTGGCTATTCAGCATTGACGACGATCCATTCAGCAATGCCTTTAGGGTCGCAATGGCGAGGCACCAGCCCGGATTGCAGGGCATTTGGATGAACGAGGTCAACAGAATTGTGTCCATGATGCAAGCTGTAAGGTCGAAGCAGCGATTCCAACAATCGTCATACGACCGTGAATGTCAGTTTGACCAGGAGGAAGAAGCTGTAAAGCAAAAGGCCTTTGGCCGCTTTCGTGATTATTTGAAATCCGGTAAGGATCATCTTCGAGTCGCCATCAGCAGGATGATACTGTCATCGGATGAGACCTCCGTCAGTGTTCAGTGGAGAGAAGAAGTGGAGAAAGAGCCTACCAAAGTGATTCGCATGTACAAGCTGAACAGCGCTGAAGCTGGCAAAATATCCTTGATGGGAGCCATGGAGGTTGAGCCGGGCTTGGAGCTACGCAAAGTTACGACGGTGAAAATGGATCAGGCTGTAGCGATTCTCGTGAAGGAAAGCAAGACCATAGTACGTCGAGCGCAGTTCCCGCTACAACCAGATTTCTTCGGGGAGGCAGCCGATCAATTTGAGGTCCGATCATTCCCACGCGCGTGCTCGCTGTGCGCAGTTCGAGCGATCGACAGACGCGTTGCGTTCCTGTTCGGAGTTTGCGCAGGGCGTCTGGGCACTGTTGCCTTTTGCAGATTCAACGAGGCCTTCACGAGCGTCGAGTTGACGCACAGCATTGACATGGATACTTCGTTTGGCTTGGCGGGGCCCCTTGTGGATATTCTTCTGACAGAGCGCTCGTTGTGCGCTGTGGACGGCAACGGAGCTCTGCAGTCCTTTGACATCCGGACCCGCCGCACCTCTAAGAAGGTGCCATGTGAAGACAAGGACAAGAGCACGTGGATTGGAGGTCTTCTAAGCTTCGCTGATGAGCTTGTCGTAGGGCGTGCAAGAATCGATTCGAACCAGCAACTGTGCCTAAGCTCCATCTCCAGCGAAGACCATCGTGCGTTGCCTACTGCAGTTGTTGGAGCTGGTTTGACGTCGACGGATCTTGCCGTTGGGACCATTGACGACGTTCTCTACGTGGTCGACCCTCGCGAAGGAGTCATTTACTCGTCGCAACTGAGAGTTACTGTTCGAAGTGATGCCTATCGCATTGAGCGGTCTGGCAATGCGGCGAAGAATAGTCGCCAGGGGTGTCTACAAGCCGACAAGAGCTCGAAAGGCGCTGCTGTTCACTGGTTGCGGGTGTTCTACCACGTTTTCGAGAAGTTCCCAGTGCGAAGTCTTGTAGACATGTCCATGAACCCAGACGCGCCGTTCTCTCTAGAGTTGCAAGTTGTTGTCACTGACGGAGAGGCAATGAACGGTGGTCGTGACGTATGCGTGGAGTACTTCAACAACCTGATGGTGGACCTGAAGCGGCTCAATAAGCCGCTCTCTGGATTGAATCTATCCAAGAAGCTGAAGTGCATATCGTCTGAAGAGACCGAGGATCAAACTACTCTGGAGGTCAAGTCGGTTCGTCGTGCCTTGATGGCGATTGTTTCATTCGTCCCTGTTCAGATCTGCCGGGCAGAGGACAATATGCTAAAGCTGCTGCAAGATGGCGAAGATAGCAGATCTTCTGCAAAGAGGGCAAGTACTGCGAGTTCTGAGGACGATTCTGGTGAAAATGGTGCAGATGCGTCAGAGATCGCCCAGTGGATCCGCTTTGGACTACTGTCCCCACTCTTGGAGTCGTGGAATGGGCGTTGCGTGGTGGTCACGTCGATGGGGAAGCAGTCGACGGGGAAGAGCTACTTCCTGAACCACCTGGCAGGAACCTCATTCGCCATTTCAGGATCGCGCTGTACGGACGGAGCGTGGATGTCGCTGCGGTTTGTATCTGCGAACGTCCTACTTGTCGTGCTAGACTTTGAGGGCCTGGGCTCCTTCGAGAGGTCCGAGCAAGAAGATATTTTCCTGTCGGTGCTGAATGCTTCCGTGTCGTTGTTTACGGTGTTCCGCATGGAGAGTCGATTCGACAAGGACATCGACGGTTTGTTCTCGCGTTTCCAGAAGGGCGTCCAGCTCATCAAGAACGACCCGCGACTGTTTCGAGGGCTCTTGTACATGAGCGTCAAGGACGTCAACATCAACGATCGACAGGGCGTGGTCGACGAGCTCGTAGCAAAGTTGGACACTATCTTTGAGTCCAACAAGGACCAAAACTTTCTGACGGAGATGTATGCTGGGCAATTGGAGATCAACTGCTCGGCCCCGTTTGGCACGATGGATTATTATCATTGCATGGAGAATGACGCGGCGAGGACTCTGTGCGAGATCGTGTCTCCCTCTGACAGAGCTCCACCAGGCTTCGTGACTGGCAAGTCCTTCCTCGATTGTCTGCGGATTGTCCTAGCGAAGATTTCGATTCTGGACTGGACTAGTATGGATAAATCCACCCAGAACTTGCTGGTAGCGGACGTGAAGCAGAAGCTCCCTGGGATTCTTCGTACGGGCTGCCTCATCTCGCTGCCTTTGGTTAGCGACAAGACCATCCCTTTGCATCTGAAGGAGGACGTTTTCCTGGTGGGAACCAGAAAGAAGCTGGTGGTCTCGATTAAGGAGCTGTGTGAAGCGAACCCTGGGTTTGCGTCCAAGTGGACGGCACAGAACGATAGCATTCTGCTGGATAGCATCGCAGACGAAGCAATTGATCTGGGCTTTGACGTGACGGCAGTCCCAGCCAAGAAGGTGGTCGCAGTCCAGAAGACGATCGCTATGCTGTTCCAGTATTTCTTAACACTGCTGGGTAGAACCTACGGAAGTTCGAGGCTGACGGTGGAGGACCAGAGCTGTTTTGATTCCTTTGTGGCCTTTGTACTGCTCCGCCGCAAGCTGAAGGTTGAGCGCTGGCTGCGCGGGATGCTTGGTGAGCACTTGTCGGAGGTACGTGCACAGCTGGAACAGCGCTATGTAAACCCGCTTCCAGTTTATCTGTCGCGGTGCCAGCACAAGTGCGCGCGGTGCCAGCTCGGATGCATGCACTCAGTCACGCACTCGCCAGCAATTGAGCACAGCTGCTGCACGGATCACAAGTGTCTTGGACGGTGCGAGTACGGCGAATGCTGCGCGGACTCCGACTTGATTGAGGCCCCGCCATGCTCCCGAAGTGCCGGCCATGAAGGCAAATGCGAGTGTGAGAAGGGAGAGCACACGTGTGGACAGACGTGTGTGCTCGCTCACGCGTCCAACTGTGACAAAGCGTGCTCAAAGAGAGCCGAGCATACTGGAGACCACCGCTGCTCCGTTCAAGTCCACGTTTGCGGAGCCAAGTGTTCTGCAGATACCTGCAATGCAACCTGCTTGCTCGACATCCAGCGACAGCACTCGGTGCACAAGTGTGCGGAGGTGCAATGTCTTCATACCTGCTTGATGGACGGATGCAAGAACACGTGCGCCGAGAAGGACCATTTCCATGGACAAGGAGTGCAGTCACGAGCATTTGCAGAGGAAAGTGGGTTGACAAGCGAAGGTGATTCAAGTGAAGGCGTCGAGGACGATGCAGCAGTCGCGCATATGTGTGCTGGAAACCACGCGTGTCCCGAGACGTGTCAGGTCGATGGAATTTGCGAGCACAAGGTTCATCTGAAGAAGTCGGCTCGCACCTACACCGGCGCGCGTGGATCGTTCGAGTACATTTACCAGGAGATGAACGGCTGCAAGAAGCACTGCGCGCTTGTGTTGGCTAGTGGTGAAAAGGACCACGAAGGGAGTGATCATTCCTGTCTCGCTCAAGCAGAAGGCAACGATGAGAGTACAGTCCACTACTGTGACGTTCGGTGTCCATCGTGCAGCTACTACTGCAACAAGCACTATGGTCACATGGGTCTGCACGCCACTTCTCACGGGAACATGCGGCAGACGTACTTCATGGCCAAGACGAACGATATCGACGTTGAGGACCGGAAGTACCAAGTGGGAGAGCGAGGAATCGCCGAAATGTGCAACTTGTTCTGCTCCAAGATGGGTCGCGGCCACACGCACTACCTCTCCTGCGAGGGGAAAGGGGACGAGAAGTGCGTCTACACTGCGGACGCCAGCGAAGATCATCGCCGCCACTGCGTGGACAACCTGTTTCCGCCTCCAGACAGAGACATGGATGAACTCCTGCACGCTAAATTCTGGTCGACTATCGGATGGGAGGACCCGTGCAACGATGAGGAGCGCGCGGCCTTTGCCAAGTGTCCATACCAATGCAACGCACCTGAGCACGAAGGATCCGATGAAGCGCCTTCTTTCTGTGTCCTGGACGCTTGGCACAAGCCGGAATTAAAGCCCGAAGGCGCTGACGATGGGTTTTCATACGTCAATGGACATAAATTCGAGTGCGTGCACACTGTTGATACGGGCAAGTTCCACAGCGTGCTCGTTCTCGACAGCTCCGGGTCGATGAGTGGACAGCCATGGCAAGACTTGCTCTGCGCTTGCAACGAGTTTGGGATCGGTCGTCTGGAGGACGGAGGAGAGAACGACTTGGTTACCTACATTACGTTCGACCACGAAAGCCGCATCATTTGTGAAGGCGCTCGCTTGCCCGACGCCCTACGGATGACTGTGCCATTCTCTGGATGGGGGACCAAGTTTGAGAAGGGCCTGCGAGCCGCCAACGAAGTTCTGTCGCGAAACAATTTCCAGGAGTTTAAGGCCGCGCTGATCTTCTTTTCGGACGGTTACCCCTGCGATATCGAGCTGGGTATTGCTCTGGCTCAACACATCCGCTCCACGTACGCCAGGTACGACTTGAAGGCGTTCGTCGTTGGGTTTGGCCGCGCGAATTTGTCGGTGCTTCAGCGGATGGCGGATGAGATGGGCGGAGAGTATTGCCACGTACTGGATGCAAAAGCGCTAAGGACGGAGTTCCAGCGCATCGCTGCCGTTCTGTGCAACAATGAGGCGAGCCTTGCGCTGGAAGTGTCGGGCACGAAAGCTTCGTGAGAATGGCGTGGGTGAGTGCTGAGGTTTGCATCCGGCCCGGATTGTGTGTTTACTTTTTACTTTTGAGTAGCGTGAAGGAGCAAGACGACCGCATTAGTGGACAAGTCGATTGTGAGAAAGATAACGCGGTTGCGAAAAAAAATGAAGTCAGGGTAATCCATCGCGTCTGGAACGTGCCAGTCTTGACTTTCATTTCAATCTTGACTTTGGGTCGACTCCTCTCAATCCAGTGTATCACACAGTGGTCAACTCTCCATGTCAACAAACTCGCGGCCAAATAAGCAGCCCCGGCAACCACCAGTGAAAAGGAAGGAAAGACAGCCACGTAAGGGCTGCCCATGCAACACGAGCTCACCGAGAGAAGGTTCTACGTGCGCGAAGTGGTGACGGTCACCGGGACGCCAGGTATGGCGACTTTCATTTTTTGACCTATCTAGCAGATATTTCAGGACGACAATAAGTACTGGCCGTAGCATTCGCGCACGAAGAACTCCCTCTCGAGAAACTTGTGCTCCACCGGTAGGCGTTTAGTGTTGTTGTGTCGCTTCCAAAGGAAAAGTAGAAGTGATATGCATTGAGCAGTTCCTTAGTTTGCAGTAGCTGCTCTTGTCCTATGCATGCTCTTGGAGGTGACCACTCTGGTGGCACAAACCGTCCGTACTTGCTGCGTCTGCATAGCAGTCCATACTTCATCAGTTGAGCAACCGTCCTTACTTGCTGCAGCTGTTCATCTTCTGCAGAGTGTTGGTGTTGCTGGGCTAGCGGCTACAGTGTAGTACCAGCTACAACAAGTGTCTTGCTATCGACCCATCTTGGTGTATGGCTAAGAGACGGCTTGGGCGCAACCCGACGCAGAGGGCATCGACCTGCTTATTCGACATCGTGAGAAAGTTGAATTGCTGGCTTCAAGGATGTTGGATGTTTGTCGATTTGATTGATGGGAACCGTACTTCGGTGGAATGATCACTTTAGGATCGCACCTAAGCAGTGTTATGTAGGCGTGCGGCGACCTACTGCTAGTTGTCAACCTCACGCTCCGTCACAACGCACAGGCCGTCTGTTGTCTCTGTTGGCGATCTCAGATGGCTGTTCAAAGGACAGCACGCAACTTCTCCGGCTAAGAGCCGCACGAGAGGCCGGTCCACCGACAAGCTAAGCGGACTCGAGTGCACGTCAAGACGCTCTCGCATGACCTCTACGAGCACGTTGCGTGCGTCCGACCGATACTCGGAGTTGCCACGGCGAAGAGCTCTGCTAGACGTTGCGTGATGTTACCGAAGCGACCTTCCCCAAGAGGGGTATCAACACCCTGCCCACGACGTAGGCGCGCACACGGTCGAGGACCGCAACCTCAAGGTCGAGAACGTGCTGATCCACCTGCTGTGGCCTGTACTACTGGCGGGCAACACCATGAAGTGGATCCACGCGCGACTGAACCTGCCCCAAGCACTTATTCGAGATCTTCCCAGTGGAGTGGAGGCAAACGGAGGGAGTCCTTCCGGATGTGTGAACAACGCTCGAAAAGAGCCACGATTTCTTCGACGCTACACTAAGGAGGACTCTCAGCATTCTAGCTGCGTGCCCTCTTGGGGTTGTTCGAAAGTCGGAATCTGGACCATGATCGTGTTGGCGTTGCTGCTTTCTTCAACCTTTCACTGCACAGCAGTAAGAAGAACTCGGCCTCCTGCTGTTGGCTGCCCGACAGTTAACACTTGAGCGCGGTTTGAGTAGAACCGACACGCACCTTTCCCATGCCACTGCGGGATCCAACGGGCGGGTCTCAAGTATCCTACATTTCGCTCGCTAAGAAGCTTTCAGTTCGGTCTGGTGCGCCCAAGTCCAAGATGTCTCGCAAAAGGGCTCTGTACTGCGCAGTGGGGTCGGACACGCTCTTCCACCTTCTGCGGCTAAAGCACGAGCTGCAGAACGGTGCTAAAGTGTCGAAGGCCGTCGTAAATCAAGTCGACGTGCTTCGTTTGTGCCGCGCCCTGGGGATGGCCGTATCTGACGAGGGCAACCGAGTGGCCATGCGCAACTTCGAGTTCGGACAGTTCCGCCCCAGCAGCTACGACGCCGACTTCGCGCGGTTCATTCGCGAAAAGCTTGCTGCTGCTGGCAGTCGCACGGACGAGGAGGACAACGCGCCGCCCGAGGTGGAGATCGGCTGCTTGTTCGGCAGGCAGAGCGGAGTGAGGGCCGAGCTCACTCGGATGGAGTTGTGGGATTCCGACTGTGTGTCTTCTCTCACTGAGCAAGGCGTCTATTGCATTGAAAAGGGTGGCGCAGATGGAGATCACCGGAAGTTCGTTGCGTTCGCGTGGCTGAACGCCAGTCTCTTCGACCCGGACTCCATTCGCGACACCCCCGCGTACGAGCTTCGGTTCTTGATGGCGTTGAGCCCCCACGTCAGCTGCTGCCTGTCGCGAGACGATTTCCTGCGTGTCAAGAGCGAAGTGGACGCGGCGTCCAGCAGCACGACCATGCAGTGGAACTCGTGCTCGGTCGCGTTTCGAGTCCAGAAGCAAGAGAAGCAGAGCGACAGCGTGCGCTGTGCAAAGCCCACGAAGGCGGTCATTCCGTCCGCCGACCCCATTAAAAGCGTCGAGTTCATCGGTGGAGTGTTCCCGGCGGTAGCGGTTGAAAGTGCGACCCCGTTAACGACCGACTGGACCACGTTTAGTAAAGCGATGTCGATGGACGACTTTGTGGACGGGGTGATGGAGCTATGTTCGTGCTACACGTTGGAGCTGCCTCTTGAGCCATTGCGAGCAGCACTTGCGCGTGACTGTCTTCTCGATAAGTTTAATTGCTATCCGGATGACGGGTTGGCTGCGCTCCGTAAGAGCCTGGAGGAGGAGCTGGTGCAGGCAAAGGAGCGCATTGATCGAGCCGTCTCCCAAGAGCTGAACAGAGTCATGACCCAAAACACCGACGTGCTCTTTGCTGCTAGAACCCCAGCGAATGCTTCCAAGATGGACAAGGCGAGGACGCAATATAAAGACCTGCTGCAGACGCTGAACGATCACGGCGTGCTGGCTGGTCTGGAGGACGAAACACGCACAGCGCTGCGCATGGCCGAGCGGATGCAGGCCAATATGAAGGCTCTGCACGACGCGTATGTGAACAACAGCTCGAGGCATGAAGCTATACTGAACGAGATCATGAACGGGACTCCAGTTGAGGCGGCAAACAACAGTAGCCAAGAAGGGTGGCTGAAAGCGTTGGCCCGAGGTTTCGTCAGACGGATATTCAGCGGTAACGAGCAGGTCAACGAGTCAAGACGGCACAGACGCAATGATCAAGTGGAGCGAGGAAGTGGAGAAGGAACCTACTAAGGTGGTTCGAGTCTACCAGATAAACTCTGGAAGCCCGGTTCAAATGTCTTTAATGGGAACAATCGAGTTCGAGGCCGGCGTTGAGCTTCGTACGCTAGCGACTGTGAAGACAAACCAGCTCGTTGCCGTCGTGGTCAAAGATGATAAAACAATCGTGCGCCGGATCCTGTTCCCGATCGACCTGGACGCAGTGGACAAGCTGGCCGCCGATCAGTTCGACGTCCGCACGTTCCCAAAGGCGTGTTGCTTGTGCTTCATTCGAGCTAGCGACCGACACGTAGTGTTCACGTTCGGAGCGGCTGACCAGCGGCTTGGTACCGCCTCGTTCTACCGGTTGAACGAGTCGTTCACCACCATCCAGGGTACGCGCGGCAACATCGACATGGACGCTACGTTCGGGCTGACAGCCCCCGTTGTGGACGTCCTCCTGACCGAGCGCTTGCTCTGTGCGCTAGACGCACAAGGAGGTTTCCAGTCGTACGACTCGTGCACGCGTCAAATTTCCAACAAGGTGCAACTCGGTGGTCGGAGTGATACGAAGAACTGGGTGGGAGGCTTGCTATGCTTGAACTGGGTGGGAGGCTTGCTATGCAGTCAGTTGTTGGCTGTCGACTCGATTTCCAGGGAGGATCACCGCAAGCTTCCCAGTGCAGTCGTCGACGGAGTATCGCCCAAAGGGTCCGTATCTGTTGGGTGCATGGGCGACGTCTTGTACGTGGTTGATGCTGGAGTCCGTGCATTGTTCGCGTCGGAGCTGAGCGTGACAGTGCGAAGCGAAGCCTTCCGCATCCAGCGGTCCGGCAAAGGTGCAAAAGCTGGATGGCTCCAGCGAGGTGGCCAAACGCTGACAAGTGACGCTCCGGAGCACTGACTGCGGGTGTTTTACCACGTGTTTGAGAAGTTCCCCGTCCGAAGTCTAATTGACAGCGCCATGAGCCCAGACGCGTCGTGCGCTGTTCAAGTTCGCTTGGTATTCGCTGAAGACGGCCAGGAAGAGCCTTTTGTAGGCGATGCGGCTCCAGTGTGCAAGGCTTACTTCAACAATCTCATGAGGGATCTCCGGCACCTGAACAAGCCCCTGGCCGGGCCACGAATTTCAGTTGCCACGGCTCAAATGAAGCCCATGAAGGCCTGGAGAAAGTTACAGTTCGGCGAGTGTTGACATCGATTATCTCGTTTGTTCCCGTCCAACAACATGCCCAAGTTGCTGCAGGACGGCGAAGATAACACTAAGCACGCCTCGCGAAGTGATAATGCGAGTGAATCGAGCGACTCAGCAACGACCGAGGCATCGGAAATCGCTCAATCGATTCGCTTCGGTTTGTTGTCTCCGCTCTTGGAGTCGTGGGGTGGGCGCTGCGTGGTCGTGACGTCCATGGAGAAGCAGTCGACTGGGAAGAGCTACTTCCTCAACCACTTGACTGGAACCACCTTTGCAATCTCAGGCGCGCGCTGTACGGACGGAGCGTGGATGTCCCTCCGGTTTCTATCGGCCGATACGCTCCTGGTGGTTCTGGACTTTGAAGGCCTCGGCTCGTTCGAGCGGTCGGAGCAGGAGGACTTTTTCCTGTCCGCGTTGAACGCTTCGGTGTCCATGTTCACGATTTTCCGGATGGAGAGCCGCTTCGACAAGGACATCGACGGACTCTTTTCGCGTTTCCAGAAGGGGGTGCAGCTGATCAAGAACGACTCCAGACTCTTTCGAGGGCTGCTCTTTATGAGCGTCAAGGACGTCAACATGAACGACCACCAAAGCGTCGTCGACGAGCTGGCGATAAAGCTGAACTCGATCTTTGAGTCGAGCAGGGAGCACAATTTCCTGACCGAGATGTACGCTGGACAAGTGGAAATTAACTGTACGCCGCCTAATTGCACGCTGGAATACTTCCAGTCGATGGAGAATGACGCAGCGAAGGGTTTGCTCGAGATCATAGCTCCGAATGGGAGCGCTGCAGGAGGGTTCTCCACGGGGAAGGCGTTTCTGGACTGCCTTCGCATCGTGCTAGCGAAGATCTCGATCCTGGACTGGACCAGTATGGACAAGAGCACGCAGAACTTGGTGGTCTCCGATGTGAAGCAGAAGCTGCCCGGGATTATCCGTACCGGGTGTCACGTGCCGCAGACTCTGGTGGCAGATCCGACTATTTCCCTGCAGCTGAAAGAAGCCGTGCTGCAAGTAGGCAGCCAGAAGAAACTATGCGTCTCGCTAGAGGAGGTATGCCAGGCGTATCCAGGATACGCGACCAAGTGGAAGGCGCTGAACCGCGTTGCTGCACTGGACGGTATTGGCGATGAGGCGATCGATTTCGGCTTTGACGTGACTGCCATCGAAGACCGAGGGCTGAAAGTAGTGCAAAGGATTCTGGTGGCGCTTTTCCAGAAATTTTTGGGACTGGGGTTCAAGGAGAAGGACTCCTCCAGAGTCACCACGGAGGACCAGAGACACTTTGACGACTTTGTAGCGTTTGTGCTGCGCCGCCGCAAGATGAAGGTGTCACGTTGGCTTCGTGGTGCATTGGGCGATAGTTTGTCCGAGACGCGAGCAAAGCTGGAGCAGCGGTTTGCGGACCGACTAGTGACGCTGCTATCCCGATGTCAGCACCGCTGCGGTGGCTGCTAGCTTGAATGCACGCACTCCACGGCCCATTTGACCGAGATCCAGCACCACTGCGGTACAAACCACAAGTGCCGCGGTAGGTGCGAGTACGCCGAGTGCCGCGATGGCTCCGAGTCGAATGCTCCTCCGAGTTCTCGCAGTGCCGGCCACGAGGGGAAGTGCGAGTGCGAGAAGGGGGAGCACACGTGCGGTCAGTTGTGTGTGCTCGCCAGAGGGTCCAACTGCGACAGAACGTGTTCCAAACTCGCCGAGCACCGCGGCGACCATCGTTGCTCGGTACAAGTCCACACTTGTGGCGCTCAGTGCTCCTCTGATTCTTGCGACGCAGCTTGTGTACTCGACATTCAGCGCCGCCATGTCGTCCGCAAACACACGAGACTCCTCTGCTTGGCCATGGAAGTGGTTCTTCTCCCCGCACACGTTCTTGCATGCTTTCATGAAGGCACTGAATTGAATCTCCACACACTTATGGACCCGACACCTACATGACACAGGCACACAGTCAATACGGCCCCGCTATGAGGTGCACTAGCTGCAAAGTCAGCTCGCACCTGGCGTTCCGGTGACCGTCACCACTTCCGTCTGGCGGCGGCACAGCAGCTTCACCACTATCTTGTAGTCGGTAGAGTAGCAGTCGCGCACGTAGAACTTCCTCTCGTGGTAGTTGTACTCCATCGGCAGCCCTCTCGGGAACACCAACGGGGCTGAAGTCGTCGCAGCGGCTGGGGTGCTGCCCGACGCGACGGCCGACGGCATTCCTGGTGCTTCACCGAGCCGCGACTGCTTCTTCGGCCGCGTAGGAACCTTTCGATGGTTGGTTTCAGTGACGAGAACGCCACCATGCTGCTCAGCAGTGCCGCCGTGCCCAACGATGAGGCCTCTCCAGGCTTGAAAGCTCGAGGCAAACCGTTCCTAGACGGGAAACTGCTCAAAATGCTGTAACCAGGGAGCAGCAGCCAACGAAGCACACTAAGTCTCTTTGGCCAGGGCCATCGGGCCATTCCTAACTCAAACTAAGGCACTAAATCGAAACACCCGGTCCGTGGGATTCTGTTGAGTTGCTGCCAGGTGAATGAATACCTGAAAGGAGCAGCAGGACCCCGATCAAGTCAAGCAGAGGAAGGAGGGCGGACACCTCTCCCCTCCTCAGTGCACTCTCTCCTCTGGCGCGGCATAACGGCGCCGTCGGCGATCTACTGGTGCGTCGAGATGCTTGAGAACGTCCGACCGTCTCGGGCGACCTTCCGGTTTCCCCTTTGCCAGCATCCTGCTCTATCCGAGGCCAGTACATGCAGTTCCAACGTTTACGATCCACCTCCAAACTGAGTGATCTCTCAGAAGCTTCTTCAGATACTCACTGATCGGCTTCAGCATCATTGTCAACGGCAAGTTAGTGGTGCTGGAGGTGGAAGGTGAAGCTTCAACGTGCTGGGAAAGAACGCATCGACGGGGGTCCTTGGGACGAGAGTGAGTGGTCCGCAGATTCAGAAGACTGAGGAGTGCTGCAGGGATGAATCTCTTACGGCGCATCCACTCGGGCACTGCAGCAATCAGCCGATGTCGACGTCTTGTCCCGCTCGCTGGTCGCGTATTCGCAGTCAGTCGGCCTTCCCACTGACAGGGCGCTGGCTGCGCACGGTTGATTTCATCTCCAGAATTTGAGCGCGACAGGGGCTAAGTATGATACGACTTGACCCAGCCGTTGAGCATGCGCCATCCCAACCTCCGGACCAGCACGCAAAACAAAGGAATCACTTTCGATTCTGCGCAGTGAGAGGCAATGATGGCTCGGAAGAAGGTTCGGCGCAGTGCCGTCGTCTCGGACGCTACTTTCCGCATCCTACGGCTCAAGAAAGAGCTGCAGAATAATGCCAGAGTACTGAAAGTGGTGGTGGATGAAGTCGACATGCTCCGTTTGTGTCGTTCGCTGGGCATGGCTGTATCCGACGAAAGCAACCGGGCGGCGATGCACAAGTTCGAGTCCGGGATGTTTGCCCCTAGCAAGTACGACTCGGACCTCGCGCGCTTCATGCGAGAGAAGCTAGCGGTTGGGAGCGACGCGCTTCATGAAGAAGACCAGGCAGAAGAACGTCAGCTGAAGATCGGATGCCTATTTGGAAAGCAAGAGGAAGTTAAGGCTCAGCTCGAGCGAATGGGCTTCTGGAGCCGCGACTGTGAGGAGAATCTTCCGCTTCACGGCCAGGGCGTCTACTGCATCAAGAAAACTGGCGAGATTGATCCACAATGCTGCCAGTATGTCGTATTTGCTTGGATAAATGCTGGTCTGTTCGATCCCGAGGTGATCCGTGACACCCCAGCATACATTCTCCGGTTTTTGATGTCGCTGAGCTCCAGCATCACGTGCTGTTTATCACCTGAAGACATCGAGTGCATCAGAAGCGAAGCGTCTGAGAGCTCCGGCCCACATTGGGACTCCTGCTCAATCGCATTTCAGGTCCAGAAGCAAGAAGAGCAGAGCGACGACGTTAGTTGCGGGAAGTTGTCAAAGTCGTCAATTCCCCGTTGGTGGGGTGTTCCCTGCCATTGTCGTCAAAAGCGCGGCGCCATCAACTACAAAGTGGGTCACAGATGGCGGGCTAGTGCCCACCACTGACCTTCCCACTTGGCTTGTCGAGAAATTCGAGCGACGCAGTATTCAGCTTCCGAGTGGCTATCTACGGCCGGCTGAAGCTCGCGACAACTTGTTATAGAATCTCGGCCATTTCCCGGCAGAAGGGCTGCACGAGTTGCATCAGAGGTATGAGGAGAATGCAGTGCGAGCCAGGGATCGAATTGCTCTTGAAGTTTCGCGGTACACTGATGACATTTACGAGACAATGGTTCGAGACGCCGATATGTTGTTCGCCATCAGATGGCCAAGCAATGCATCAGCGATGGACATGGCGCAACAACGGTATGGTTCTCTGCTGAAGCGGTTGAAGGAGTTTGACGTCATCTCGCAGCTGGATAACCAGACTCGTGCAAGATTGTACATGCCCCAGCGCCTACAAGATCGTGCTCAGCACCCTTGCTTAAAGGTCAGTCGATTAAGCTTTACAGCAGATGACAGTGCTGTCAGTATCAAGTGGAGCGAGGAAGTGAAGAAAGAGCCGACCGAAGTCCTCCGGATGTACCAGCTAGGCAGTGCTGATCCTGTTCAAGTTTCGTTGCTGGGGACCATGGAGTTTGAACCAGTAGCGGAATTGTTAGAGCTCGCCACTGTGAAGACGTGCCAGATTATCGTAATCCTCGTCAAGGACGGAAAGGCAGTTACTCGCCGGCTTGCAATTGGAGAACGCTGAAGAGCTGGAAGCTGAAGAATCGGACGTGCGGACGTTTCCTCGGGCCTGTTCGTTGTGCTCAATTCGAGCGAGTGATCGACGCGTGGTTTTTACGTTTGGAGCAAACACCGATCGTCTAGGCAGCGCTGTGTTGTGCAGATTCAATGAATCATTCACAAGCATTGAAGCAATGACTTGGACACGACATTCCGCCTGACAGCCCCTTTTGCGGATATCATACTGACGGAGCGCTCACTGTGCGCCATGGACAGGAATGGCCATCTGCAGTCATTCGACAATAGAATCCGACAGACATCGAAGCAGACATCTTTCGAGGGTCATGGCGGCCACGATGGCTGGAAAGGAGGTGTGCTCAGTTTTGCTGATGAGCTGGTACTTGGTCGGGTTAGCGTTGATGAGAACCAGCAGCTGCGACTTGACTCCATCTCAAGTGAAGACCACCGCCAGCTACCTAGTGCTCCTGTTCTTGATAGTATGACCCCTGAGAATATTGCTGTCGGATGCATCGATGACGTGTTGTACGTGGTTGATGGCGACAGAGGGGTAGTCCACGCTACAGAGCTAAAAGTCACGGTTCGAAGTGAGGCCTATCGCATCCTGGAGTCAGAGAGTGGTGCAAGGACCAGTCGTTCAAAGAGTCTGCGCGCTGATCCAGATGCCGAAGGCGACGCGGAAAACGAACACTGGCTGCGGGTGTTCTTCCACGTGTTTGAAAAGTTCCCAGCGCGCAGTCTCATTGACGAAGCAGTTAAACCGGGGGTCCAAACTTCCGTTGACCTGGGTATTGCCGTCTCTCCAGCTCTTAATGTTGCAAGTAGGAAAACCTTGCAAGCATTGCTCAGCGGTGATATGTTACCAATGAGGTGATATGTGTCATTGCGAGTGCTCATTCTGTCCAGCAGTAGGACAGGCAACAAGTGTAGCTAGGTTAGAGATCTAGCCCCACGTCTCCAAGGGGAATTCCCCTATCCATGTTCGTACGGAGCCTCTGCTCCAAGTGTGCTCTCATTCTCAAATATACCTTCCTCAAAGGACTCGAGTCTCCGGCGCTGTCGACTCTTCTCAGTGGTCTTCCTTTTCTGACCTCATTTACTTAACAGCCACGACCAGATCGCTCCGGACGATGCAGTTGCAGTTTGTAAAGAATATTTCGCCAACTTGATGCAGATCTGCGACGCCTGAACAAGCCTCTCTCTGGGTTAGATCTGACCAAGACGATAACGAGCACAGTTGCGTTCCCATCGAGATCGGTGAGACGCGTGTTGATGGCCGTGATATCTTTCGTGCCAGTGCAAATTTGCAAATTTGTCGGGCAGAGGACAACATGCTGAAGCTTCTGCACAACGGCGAAGACATGGCCAGTAGCTCCAGAGCGGAAACTCCTAGCGAATCAAGCGACTCAGGCGGGACCGAAGCATCGGAGATCGCCCAGTCGATCCGGTTTGGACTGCTGTCGCCACTTCTCGAGTCGTGGAGTGGGAGATGCGCCGTGGTCACGTCCATGGGGAATCAGTCAACGGGCAAAAGCTACTTCCTGAATCACCTCACCGGCACATCATTCGCAATCTCCGGCTCACGCTGCACGGATGGGGCTTGGATGTCGTTGCGGTTCGTATCCGCCAACATTCTCCTCGTTGTGCTGGACTTCGAGGGTCTCGGCTCTTTTGAGAGATCCGAGCAAGAAGATATTTTCCTGTCGGTGTTGAATGCCTCGGTATCCCTGTTCACTGTCTTCCGGATGGAAAGTAGATTCGACAAGGACCTTGACAATTTGTTTTCCCGTTTCCAGAAGGGCGTCCAGCTCATCAAGAACGACCCGCGACTATTCCGTGGGCTATTGTATATGAGCGTGAAGGACGTGAACTTGAATGACCGGCGCGGCGTGTACTCTGAACTTAAAGCGAAGATGAACGCCATTTTCAAGTCTAGCAGGGAGCACTTCCTCATGGAGATGTACGCCGGTAGCCTCCAAATTAACTGCGCACCGCCGTTCGGTACGATTGAGTACTATCAGAGCATGGAGAAGGACTCGGCTGCGACTTTGTTGAAGATCGTGGCTCCGTTTGGGAAGGAAGCAGGGGGGTTCGTCACGGGTAAAGCCTTTTTGGATTGTATTCGAGTTGTGCTGGCCAAAATCTTGATTCTGGACTGGACTAGCATGGACAACCGATGCGAGTCAAAAGCTGCCTGGGATCTTGCGCACGGGGTGCCACGTCTCCCAGTCACTGGTGACCGACCCGACCATACCCGATCACTTGAAGGAGGACGTCCTGCGCGTTGGTGCTCGAGAAAAAGTTGTAATCTTAGCGAAAGAAGTGTTCCAGGCCTATCCTAGCTTTGTGCCGAAGTGGACGCCCCTGAATGACGCCGTAGCGCTGGACGGTATCAAAGATTCCGAGTTTGATCTGGGCGTCGACGTGACTGCGCTTGACGGCAGGAAAGGAAGACAGATTCAAAAGATGATGAACGCGCTCTTCCGGCAGTTACAAGGGGCGGAATATGGCAAATCGAGACTTACTACGGAGCACCAGAGCTCGTTTGACGCTTTTGTGGCCTTTGTACTGCGTCGACGCAAGATGAAGGTGGCAAGTTGGCTTCGTAGTATGTTGAGTGCTACCTGTTCAGCTGAAACCTGCAACGCGACTTGTCTTCTCGACATCCAGCGAGAGCACTCGGTACACAAGTGCGCAGAGGTGCAGTGCAGTGCAGTGCCTCCATTCGTGCTTAATGACAGGATGCAAGAACAAGTGTGGAGAGAAGAACCACTTTCACGGACAATTGTACGAGTCTCGAGCCTTTGCGGAGGAATGTAGCTTATCCTACGCAGGCCATGGGGCTGAAGATGGTGGGTCGGTTGCGCACATGTGCCTTGGTAGTCACGGGTGTCCAGCGATGTGCATGGTTGACGGCGTTTGCGAGCAAAAGGTTCGCCTAAAGAAGTCGGCGCGTACGTGTACCGGTGCGCGCGGCTCGTTCCAGTACATTTTCCAGGAGATGAACGGCTGCAAGAAGCAGTGCGCGCAGGTTCTAGCTAGCGGCACGAGAGATCACGAAGGGGTCCAGCATTCCTGTATTGCCCCAGTGAGTGATAGGACGCAGTCTCACGGCAGCAGCAGCAGCTCTGGAAACGCTGGCAAGGTATGTATCAAAAGTCTGCTATGTGCCGGAGCGGCAGATCAAGTGCAGAGTACCATCCACTACTGCGATGTGCGGTGTCCGTCCTGCAACTACTACTGCAACGAGCACTTTGGGCACATGGGACTCCACGTCACCTCCCACGGGAACATGAAGCAGACCTATTTCCTGGCAAAAGGCAACGACATCGACGTCGAGGAGCGCAAATACCAAGTCGGCGAGCGCGGCATCGCTGAAATGTGCAACCTCTTCTGCTCGAAAATGGGTGGAGAAAGTGGAAAAGAACTTGGTGAAAATTGCTCTGATATTTGTGACCCCGCTTCAGGATGCGCAGGGCTTTCGGCGTCAGAAGATTCAAATGGACGGGTTACTGGAAGATGGCGATGGCGTGCGCTGCATTGACAACATCGGACCGGTGATTGAGGCGGCCTTGAAAGAGGACTCCGTCAATGTTCGTACTATCGGTGAACTTCGCGCCTTCCTGGAGCACAATAAGGCGAAACCGGCAAAACACAACGTGGTGTCAAAGCTTACAATTGGGAGGCTCCGAGACTTGCTCGCCAACCATGACCAGAAGCAAGCTGCGCCAACAGGGACAAAAAATAAACTGAAGGTTACGCTTGAATCCATTCCGCAGTTCGTGTGGGGAGTCCCGCCGCGACAACTGAGGGCCTTATCGAGCGTTTCGAATCCGAGTTTGGGAGCTTGAACACTTCCACGGAGGAGTTTCGCTACCAGCGAATTGAACGTGAAGAATTGTTTGCGCATGCCAATGCGAGGGTAGCTGCAGACGAGCACAATCCAAACAATCTGTTGGTGCTGTCTCCCGAAATGCGCGTATACTACGACGGTCACTACCTCGATGTTCCCCTGGTCAGCATGTATCCCGGAGAAGTTGACGAAATGCAGCATGTCGACGAAAGAAACAAGGTAGACAGGCCTTGCTTGTGTAGTGTATGTGTCGTGGCTAACCTCCTTACGACTTTTGCTTTACATCTGTGCCTAGGTGATCTTCGTGGAGGTGTTCGACGAAGGCTGCAGAGATCTCGTGTTCAATCGGCTGGAGGGGGCTATCAAGACGGATAATCCACTCAAGATGGAGACGTCTGTTCAAGTGAAGAACCCACAAGAATTTTGTACCAGCTTGGAATCGAGGCACGAGGAGATCAAGGCGGCATGGACCAAGTACCGGTCGAAGACCTCGGCAGGCAGTTGAATTATTGCTGGCCCCAATGAGCGCGTTTGGTGATCGGACGGTCAAACGTGTCGTGACGTGAGGAGGAAATCAGCTTGGGTAAGGTGAATTCGTGCCGATGATGTTCGTGGCGTTACGGGCGCATTGGGCGAGTTGGCATCGGCACATCCCACAACAGTTGCTAAGATGAATGTGATACCGTTTTAATTTGCTCACAGCACTCTTCCTACTGATATCTCTTCTGTTCTTGACAATTCCTGTACTCTGTTCACGCATTTCGTAGTCTACGAAGGCGTCGCGCTCATTAGGCCTGCCACCCTCGGGTATGCACCAACTTGGATGAGTTGAAGGCGTTCGTTGTGTGGTCTTCGGGCACGTGGATTTGCCGCTACAACGGTTAGTAAATCTTACTGAATATCGGCACGTGCTGGATGCACAAGACAAGTTTCTACAGAGGCACTAGCCGGATAGCAAACGCTTATAGATGAGGCTTATATTTGCTGCTCTACCTACTGCACTTCATACAGTCCTGGCGGCTAGCACAGCACGATACCTACCCGATCACTGCTCATCCGTGGACAGCGCCAGTTGTACAGGTAATACTGCAGCTCTCCGCTCCCAGGTCCGAACTTGAGCGGCTGCAGCATCTCGACGTTCTCCATCACGTCCAGCGCGTTGAAGACGTCCGCGTGCTCCTTCTTGGCCATAATCAGCGCGTCCTGCATCAGCTGCGTGAGCGTCACCGACTTGGCCACGTTGTAGAAGGAATACACTGCGTTGAGCTTCTTGTGTTTGTCGTCCCCGATGATAGTCGACGGCAGGTGGTAGAAGCTGCACACGTCCGTGATCTCGTGCGTCTCCGGGTTCTCCACCACGTACGCGTTGACAACCCCCACGCGCGGCACCATCCAGTGCGCGACGTCCTCTTCACTGTACTCCACCGCAAGCTGAAACTTAGTCAAGTACTCCCTCAACAACCTCGTCACCTGTCGAACATCCGTCCGCTCCATCGGCCGGAAGCCTGGCGTGGACGTATGTGCTGGCAGCTTGAGCGCCTTGATGGTCTGGGCCAGCGTCATCTTCGGCGGGAGCGGGGAGAAGCCCACTTCAATGAGCTTCTTGGGGTTCAAGGACCGGTGGAAATACCTGCACTGGGCCACGGGCATGGGCAGCACCACGCCCGCCGTGTAGACGGCCTGCCACACGTCGCACAGGTTCACTCTCCTCGTGACCTCCTTGATCAGCACAGGGGCCAGCCGCCTATCCCTCAGTCGCTTGTGCACGCAGAGGAAGTTGATTTCGGCCATGGCCATGGACTCGGCGTCGACTCGAGCTCGCACTGGGATGCCGCTGATGAAGGCCATGAGCTTGTGGTTGTGCGTACTGCGCACGCCAATGTGCCAGTCCTTGCGGTAGCCTGGGGGCTTGAGCGCCCACTGCAGGAAGTCGACCGAGTAGTCGAAGCGGAAGGTGCAGTCGTCGTCCTCCACGTAGTTGCGGGTCAGTAATTCATACAACTCGTCGGCCTGAGAAGGGTCCATCACGTCCACGACGCTCCAGGTGAAGCCGAGCGGCATGTGATACGGCTCCTGTCTCACTTGGTCCGGCGTCTTTTGGGGGACGTCGATGGGTCCATGTGGACAATCTGTAATGCTGTGGTCCTGTGTGTCACGTGGGCTGGGGACAGGTTGCGTCCCCCAGAAGCGGTGCTCTCGCTGCAGCTCGTGCGCCTGCTGGACCGACTGCGCCAGGTTCAGCTGCTTCAGCAGCCGCAGGAAGTCCTCCTGCTCCTCCACCGTCACCACCTGCTCCGTCGTCTCGGAGGAGGTCGACGCAGCGTCGTCCTGAACACCATCGCCATGATGAGCATCAGCCATTGCCTACACCACTGGAATCGACACACAAAAAATCGAAGCAAGTGAGTTATGTGCACCACAAAACTATTAAGTCTCTCCAAATTAACTAAATCATCGTTTGATTAGGCTAATTTGCCAGTCACCCGCCCCCCATACAAAAGATCCGTCACGCCACAGACTGAGACGATGAGCAGCTCGCCGCCTCCCCCGCCCGCCGCGGGCGCCACGCCCGACGACAAGCAGCTGGAGCTCGTGACCGTGGAGGAGCAGGAGGAGTTCCTGCGCGTGCTCAAGCAGCTGAACCTGGCCACGGCGCCGCCGCCCGACCGCGCGGCCGCGGCGGCGCAGAAGGACTTCAAGTTCTGGAAGACGCAGCCCGTGCCGGCGCTGGACGAGTTCCCGCGCGAGCACGGCGCCATCGACGCGCCCAAGAGCGTGGTCGACGTGCGCGCGGAGCCCTACACCATGCCGCCGGGCTTCGCGTGGAGCGAGATCGACCTGACGGACGCGCACGAGGCCAAGGAGGTGTACGACCTGCTCACGCAGAACTACGTCGAGGACGACGACAACATGTTCCGCTTCGACTACTCGATCGACTTTTTGATGTGGGCGCTCACGCCCCCGGGCTTCCACAAGGACTGGCACGTGGGCGTGCGCAACCAGAAGACCGGCAAGCTCATGGCCTTCATCAGCGGCATCCCCGTCAAGACGCGCGTGTACACGACCGTCATGGACATGGCCGAGATCAACTTCCTATGCGTGCACAAGAAGCTGCGGACCAAGCGCCTCGCGCCCGTGCTCATCAAGGAGATCACGCGCCGCGTCAACCTGCGCGACATCTGGCAGGCCGTCTACACGGCGGGCGTCGTGCTGCCTATGCCCGTGGCGCAGTGCCGCTACTTCCACAGGTCGCTCAACCCCAAGAAGCTCATCGAGGTGGGCTTCTCCAGGCTCGCGCCCAGGATGACCATGACGCGCACCATCAAGCAGTTCAAGCTGCCCGACGCCACGGCCACGCCCGGCTTCCGCGCCATGCAGAAGAAGGACGTGGCCCAAGTCACGGCGCTGCTCAAGACGTACCTGGCCAAGTTCGACCTCGTGCAGCACTACGACCAGAACGACGTGGCCCACTGGATGCTGCCGCGCGACGGCGTGATCAGCGCCTACGTGGTGGAGAACCCCGAGAGCAAGAAGATCACGGACTTCGCCAGCTTCTACCACCTGCCCTCCACGGTCATCGGCCACCCGACGCACAACAAGCTCAACGCCGCCTACTCGTTCTACAACGTGGCCACGTCCGTCCCGCTCACTCAGCTCATGAACGACGCGCTGATCATGGCCAAGAAGGAGGACTTTGACGTCTTCAACGCGTTGAGCCTGATGGACAACATGGAGTTCCTGCAGGAGCTCAAGTTCGGCCCCGGCGACGGCGACCTCATGTACTACCTGTACAACTGGCGTTGCCCGCGGATGGAAGGCAACAAGGTCGGCATCGTGCTGTGCTAAGCGAGCTGCCCCTCGAATCAGGCTGAGCCAGGGCGGGAGGTGGATAGTGCGTAACGTGGCGAACGTTGCAAGGAAATCGCACGCGCAGGGGGAAAGACGACTGGACGCGTGCAGCGGAGGAAGCAGTTGCCGTGGCTCGTTGTTGGGTGAATGCGTAGGTCGATAGAAAGAAGACGGAGAAGGAAGGACAGGCTGCAGTTGGCGCTCAAGACCGCCGGGAATATCCGTGGAATACAAGAGAGGACTGTGGACAGTGGTCGGTCGGCCTTTGTTGGATCTTGTGCTCGTCTGATGATGTCGCGAGTCGTGTCTGCCACTTACAGATCGTGCCTGCAGCGATGAGCAAGCAAGCCGACAGCGCAGGCTCTCTAGATTGGCAAGGGAGACAATACCCCAGCAAGACAGCGTCCGGCACGACAACGGCGAGTCGTGCGGTGCAGCCGATCGACTGTGCTGCTGACGATGCCAAGCCATTCCGTGTGTGTGGCAGCGGTGCCGATCCTTGCGCCCGGTCACCAAGCCTGGCGTTCATGCCAACGCGCACGTGCATGCATCGCATACGTATGCGCTGGCCGCCAGGCGCCGCTCGTCTTCTTTCGCGACACCGACGGTCCGGGGATCGTCTGTGGGGCCGAAAGCGACATAGAGCAGAGCCGGGCCAACTTCAGAAATGATTAAGATACGCCGAGCCCATCAACTTCAGTTTCGCTCGTCCGCGTTGCGTGCGGCTGGCAATGACAGACATCACACCTTAGATTCGGCACGACAGGCTGCCACTGACATTCCAAGCAGGCTCCTAAGATTCCGCGGAGCACACGTGCGCGGTGGCGTCATGGCAGCCGCCGCTGGGATGTCAGGGCCTGTTAAAAGACTTCACGGATGGGGAGAAAGCGGCCGGATCCAGTGACAACGGACGCGCGAATCTGTTTAACAGATTCGCGCAGTCGACCTCGGCCGCAAAGACCACACGCTCCAGCGCACCAGAGAAAAGTGCTGAACTCCGCTGACTTTTGCGCATTCGTCCATACACCCACCAGGAGAAGCGTGTCGGGTCGCGACGGGCTTATCGCAGTCAGTCAGCTCCAGTTAGCAATACGAATCGCAACTCGCTGGTCGACGGGATGGATTTTCCTCCGGTGTCCCGACAGGTCTTCGATCATGCAAAATGCGCCGCGCGTGACGCGTCCTCGTCTTCGAATGGCTACTGTTCTGCAACGTGCTGGTTGTCTCCGCACGCGAGAGTTTGGTCGTCACAGTGCTGATCTCAGCCAAAGTCCGTCAGGCCGTCGGTACCGGAACTTCCGATACCCCGCCGGCGCGTGCCCGACTGGCAACGCAACCAATTTTATTTAAACTAAGACAAACTCGTAGCAGCCGGCGCTGCTGACTAACTAACAATACACGCACTTCCTAGACACGTACGCAATGAACAACTTCGTCGCCCTCTAAACCACTTGGACGTACACCACCGCTGTGCCCGTCCTCACTTCGCAGTCCACAGAAGACTCGGAGTGCCAAGTGCTCTCCTGTCCGTCACTCACCACGTCGCCCAGTAGCCCGTTCACCGAAACAGCCGTTCATTCGTCTTGCAACTCGCTCCCGAGCTGCGTCTGTCGCCGAGGCCTCTGCGCCCTCGCCGTCTATTTCAAGAGTGAGCTCGACGCTCGAGGTCCTGAGTCCCATGCCTGCCGCACACGTGCAGCAGATCCTGGCGACCGTGTGGTCTCCCGGGTCCGCTGGGGTTCAACGTCCCACTCGTCCCTCAGCCGCTCCTCGCATTCGTCATTCTTCGCCAGGCTGGGGTTCAGGCCGCTCGTCTGGCCCAACCCGTCACAGTTCCACCACCACTGCCCTATATGCCGAGCCAAGGTTGGCCCTGCCGCCGTGACTAACTACTGCCGCCCTAAGAACCAAGTGCAGTGGTGGCTTGGTGAGTTTAAGGAGGACCCGCTGATGTCGGCTTCCAAGTAAGTTAATATAGGTTTGCCTCTAGGAGCACTGCCCCGGTGCAACTAAATGTAAGAAACCATTTAAAAATAGTATTCATTTATTTTATCGTAAGTTACTCGTCGGCAGTAATCTTGGGTGCTATACAGCAAACTGTGAATAAATTCACCAACAAAAACATTCGATGCCATTTAGAATTTTTCAGCCAGACTTTGGACTGCCGGAAGCGGGGCCAAAGACACGATCGGCGGAACGTTGGGATCGCCGGTAGCCTCTCGCCGACATGGCTGTCAGGTAAGCCCCAGACAATGGCAGTCAGCCCGCGTGTCAGATGCTGGGCCCTAGCATCCAATTCGTTCGCTGTGTATCTATGAGCAAGCGAGCCCCAGCGATGCGAATCGATTCGGAGGAGACCACTGCACCGTCATTTTACCCACCCGGTGCTGATGTTGCGGTTTCCCTCATGTATTTGCATCGAGGCTTCTACTGATGCTGCACTCGCCGTCAGCGCTCTTGAGGGCCCCCAACTTTGGAATCAACCACTTTGGGCCAATGTGGTTGATTCGCTGTGGCAATTGGCTCGATCTTCAGTTGTTCAGAGCCGGGCCAACTTCAGTTTTGATTAATGGTCCATCTCTACATATTGTACACACAGTTTGTCACGAAAAATAAGCTTGATTGGCATCGCGATCGCTCTGCTTGCCGAGCTCTCCAAGTTGGTGCGTGCTCCACGATTCGGCTGGCGTTATGGCGCGGATCTGTCGTCACTGACGGCCAGAATCCTGCTGTGTGACTGCCGAGCGGCGTGAGACTCTGCGCTTCTCTGAATGGTGCGAGGCGCGGCGTTAATCTTCGCGGGACTGCGGTGGCAGCACATTTTCGCAGACAAGAGCGACCGACGTACGACAGCGGCGCTCGTGACGACAGAAGATTCACGGCCATTCCCATCGCGGAGCACAACACGATGCCGCCGCGGAAAATCTGCCGAAGCGAGGCTTCGCTTCCTGGCCGCCACGAGCTGACACCCGCCTGATTCGTTTGGCTCGGCGGAGCTCGAGGCGAGGCGGGGCGTTGGGTTCGGCGCACTCGGCCCAGTCGCTGGCGTGCATGGACTTGGCTATTCGACCCGCGCGCTCGGCGCAGAGATCAGTGATCTCGGCCGAGGAACTGACTCGAGGCGATCGAGCGTGCATGAATGCGCGCGCCATCCAACACGGCGTTAAACCAGACGGCGGTGGCTGGCCAATGGATGCCTGCCGGCCAGCGAGAGGATCAGAGACTGCCGCCCGCCGCCGCCAGCAAATGTATCGATAGCTAAAGCTGCTCGTGCCGCTTGGGCATCTCCAAGCTGGCGGTCGTCACCGCCGCCGCGTACTGTAGAGCACAGGGGCACCATTTGAGCCGTGGCATGGCCATGCCGCCGCCGATGAGCGACCGCCGAAAATCGCTGGCGTATATCGCTGGAGGCGAATCTTGTCGCCGCGACCGGCGTGACGCGCATCGGCGGGCCAATGGCCGTCACCACCGCGCTGCTCGCTCCCTGGCGATTGGCGGAGCGCCGGCCGAGATGCGCGTCACGCGATGGTGCTTGGTGCTTGGGGCGACGATCGCAATGATCTGATCGACTGTCTCATGTGCGGGGGTCGACTGGGCAACCAACGTGTCTGCACCGCCAGTTGCTTGCTCGGCGACGAATCTGCGCGTGGACAGGTCTCGGAGTGTCCCGAGCCCAGCCAAAGTTTGGGCCTGCGCGATATCCACGGGTTAACAACCTTCGCGACCGACCGAGTTGGCAGGTCATTCCGCAATTTGCCATCGAGCAAACACTACCCACACAACAACAACAAGCATGAACGCGTACTTTGTACCGCAGCCGCACGAGAAGCCGGCCCCGCGCGCGCCGGAGCGGCCCAACTCCAAGACGTACACGCTGAAGGAGCTGCGCCAGTGCGCGGGCAGCGAGCTGCCGCTGCACCTGGACGTGGGCGCCACCAAGAAGGAGGAGGGCTACGCCGTGTACAACATCACCACGTCGAGCGTGTCGACGCAGAACCGGTGGCACGCGTCGTACCGGTACTCGGAGTTCCTGGCGTTCCGCAACCAGGTGGAGGAGGTGTGGACGTGCCACGACGACAAGTGCCAGGGCTCATGCCAGTCGCTGCGCGACCTGATCGAGGCGTGCTTCCCCAAGAAGGCGGGCCTCATGTCGACGTGGTCGTTCACGGTGAAGGACCGCAAGGCCAAGTTCAAGAACGTGTTGATCCACCTGCTGCGCTCGGTGCTGCTGCCCGGCAGCACCATGAAGTGCTTCCACGCGCGCCAGCAGCTGCCGCCCGCCGTGTTCGAGTTCCTGGGCATCGAGGACGGCGCCGACAAGCGCTCGCTGCTGCAGGTGTACGTGGACAACCACCAGGGCGGCATGAAGAAGTCGGCGAGTCACACGGGCCTGTCGTCGCTGGTGGGCATGAAGAAGATGAGCTCCATGAAGAAGTCGGCCACGACGCCCAACCTGGCGCAGCTGGAGCTGGAGGCGGAGGAGAAGGGCGCCGTCGCCACGATCGAGGACCCGCAGTGCATGGTGTGTCTGGAGGACGTGGAGGACCACGTGCACGCCGAGGGCCCGCAGGGTCTGGTGACGTTGCCGTGCAAACACTCGTTCCACCGTGAGTGCATCTTCGAGTGGCTGCTGTTCCAGTACCACTGCCCCATGTGCCGCGCGCAGGTGGGTCCTTCGGCCATGACCAACTACGCGTGCCCGAAGAAGCAGGAGCAGTGGTGGCTCGGCAACTTTAAGGAGAACCCGCTGGAGCGCGACACCGAGTAAGCCGGCATACAGACACATCCACTAGAGTATTTACAAAAAGAATAATTTGTCATCGCCTTCAATCGATATTATTTACCACAACCAAGCAATGCTTTTCGTGTTGAGTTTGTATGTCTTGCTACTGTTCTCACGGTACTGTGGGCATTTATCCTGGTGACATAGCGTAAGGTGGTCTGCTACGAGTGATCCGAGTTTTTATCCCACCAAAGACTACCTGTATACAGCAACATAGTGCGTATTTACCGTTGCACTATATCATCAAGTGTGCTGAGCGGTTCCTACGCTAGCATTTGCAGGGTGCTTCATATTCTCGTGACAGCTAGTAGCTGCTCGTTGCCGTGATTGAGGGTGCTGGTGGGAAGGCGAGTATGAACGGTGGCTCCAAGCAAAACGGTAAGATACAATTTGGACACCAGCAGGGTCCATCCTCTTGATTTCTGAAGTTTGCAACGGGATGCGCCGTTATCAGGGTGCTTGGTGGACGGATCACGCGCATCGCACACTTGGTTGTTGGGTCACTCGTTGCACCACAGCGATTGGCGATGAAGGGTACTGTACACGCACACGATAAACTCACGACACTTTGATCGAATCCATGGATGGATGCACCCTCAACGTATGTACCGTCAGCGGGAGCTCCCACACAGCTATGCGTAGTTCATTTGGTTCTGCAATGGTTTAATCGTTTCGATTTGGATGTGGAGAAGGAATGTCGCCGCCACTTGCGTCATAATACAGCATAATACAGCACTGGGGCCAAGTGCTTCGCCATCTCTGCTGTGTAGCTGTGCGCGCAACAGCGCTCATCTGTCAGCCCCCAGGAGCATTGATAGATGAGCATGGACGGATGCAATGCTGATCTACAAAAGAACACCAGCGCTGGTACCACTGGTACCGTACCAGCAAGCAGTGTGAGGCGGTGAGGCGGTGCTTTGACGTAGGTGTATGTACCTGAGATCAGGCTGCTTGGATCGCGAATGGATGGAGGCAGGTAGACCTCCGTGTTTCCTTGGGCGATCGCCAAAATGGTCGGCCTTGTCAACCTCGGAGAGTTGTGACGCGCACCAATGCCCCAATCGCTCGGCAGCTTGGCCACTGCTTCTGGAGTGAACCACTTGTACTTGACTGAGCAAAAGACAGAATGCCATTGAATTGAGGTTAGCGAGTAGCAACAAGTACCGGTAGCTAGCTCTGAGGGGCGTCTCCAGGGGGAGACGCTGCTAATGCAACACGAAAGCCAGGTTGAAGCCTGGTACAAGCAGAGATGCGCCGAGCACGAAGTAGTGACTTGGAGCGGAGTTGAACGGAGACTGGTCCACGTCTCTGGAGCAGAGTGACACATCTGGAGGCGAGCTTCGATTGGTACTGCGTCGACACGGGAACCGCTGACGAGATCGATGTCGAGACGGGCGCTGTCCACGTAGACTTAGACCATTACAGCTTCTCAAGCTCATTGGGCGATGACACTCGGCGACTGACACCTGCATATCTACCGGTTGGTGCGGTAGGTTGGATGTTGTGTTCATCGCGCGGGCCCACTGATGGATGCACCACCGTCTTCTCGAAGCCCCTGTCTCATTTGGACACTTTGGGTGTCTCGCTTCGAGACTATCGCTGGCTCTTGCACGCTCGGATCGAAGAGAGACAGGCGCACGTGTCGCGACGCAAAACTTTCATCACCGATGACCGTACCGCACCGCTCGCACATCGCTCATGCCGGCGATGTGGAAGTGGAGGTTTGCTCAGCTCATTCTGCATTTTACCATCAACTGGTCAAGTCAACGCCAACACTAAGACACCAGCACCGCTTCCAACCATGAATGGCTACTTCGTCCCGGAGCCGCGCCAGAAGCCAGCCCACGCCGACGAGATGGACAGCCCCAACTGCAAGACGTACACGCTCAAGATGCTTCGGCAGTGCGCCGGAAGCGAGCTGCCTCTGCGCGTGAAGGTGACGTCCGCCAAGGCGGACGAGGGCCACGCCGTCTACCACTTCGCCACCACGAGCGTGACCTCTATGAACACGTGGCGCGCGTCCTACCGATACTCGGAGTTCCTCGCGTTCCGCACCCACGTCGAAGAGCAGTGGACATGCCACGACGACAAGTGCTCGGGCTCGTGCCAGTCACTGCGTGACCTGATCGAGGCGACCTTCCCCAAGAAGGGTCTCGGCATCCTGTCCACGTGGGTGCACACGGTCGAGGACCGCAAGCTCAAGTTCAAGAACGTGCTGATCCACTTGCTGCGGTCCGTGCTGCTGCCCGGTAGCACCATGAAGTGCTTCCACGCGCGCCAGAACCTGCCCAAGCACTTGTTCGAGTTCCTCGGCGTGGAAGCCGACGCGGACAAGCGCACGCTTCTTCAGGTATACGTGGACAACCACCAGGGCGGCATCAAGAAGTCCGCGACGACCGCCGACCTGTCAAAGCTGGAGCGCAAGAGCTCCATGAAGAAGTCGGCGACGACGTCGGATCTGGTGTCCATGTCTGCGGCAGTAGTGCCTCCCGCCGAGTCGTCTCGATGCATGGTTTGCCTCGAGGACGTGGGTCTGAATGTCGACGAGCAGAGCGGAGACGCATCCGTCGAGCTCCAGTGCAAGCACAAGTTCCACCGCGAGTGCATCTTCGAATGGCTCATGTTCCAGTACCATTGCCCTGTGTGCCGCGCGCAGGTGGGTCCTTCGGCCATGACCAACTACTGCCGTCCGAAGAAGCAGGTGCAGTGGTGGCTCGGCAACTTTAAGCAGGACCCGCTGAAGCCCGACACTGAGTATGCCTTTGTCAAAGCAATGGCTTCCACGCTAGACAAAGCATAGTTTAGTTCACTATAATAATTTAATCGCACCGAATTTACGTACAACAGCTCTGGTCTGACTTCGGTAGCTACATACCAGTGCAACAACGCTCAACTTACGGTTCGATTTGCATCGGGACCATGGATCTTACCCGTCAACGGAATCCCCAGACAAATGGGTTTGATCGAAGTGTCGTGAGTTTATCGTGTGCGTGTACAGTACCCTTCATCGCCAACCGCTGTGGTGCAACGAGTGACCCACCAACCAAGTGCGCGATGCGCGGCATCCGTCCACCAAGCACCCTGATAACGGCGCATCCCGTTGCAAACTTCAGAAATCAAGAGGATGGACCCTTCCACATCTCGCTCACGGTGTCCGCTGACGCCGACTCTCCTGGTCCAGTTGGCGTGTGAGCATTCCAAGCCTCGGACCGAGACACCCGAAGCGGAAGAAACAGGAGCGGCAGTCACATGCCGGTCGGAGATTCCTCGAGCCGCCATCGTTGAACGGCTTTTCCACTCTTTGGATTGATCCGGGGCCATCTATGCGACCACGAGCGCCGCCGAGGACAACACCTGGAGCGTGACGCGTCTGCTCTGCCCAATGCCCGCGAGCGATTGCCCCCTTCCTGCGCGCGCATTGGGCGCAGTGATCGAGCGCGTCACGGCCGTGCTGCTTGATGCGACAACCTTCACCAGCGTGACAACCATTTTGACTCGCGTGATCTAGCGAAAGCTGCCGGAAAAGACAGTTCGCGCGCGACTGGCGGCGCCAGCCACTCGGTCTCCAGCGATCAACGGATCGTGTCGGGCCGCTGGTTGGCACGAGAGATATGAACGGGTCCTTGCGCGTCGGCGTTGGTTTTGGCGCTCACCGCCAGCCATGAGTCACTTTCCAATTGCCTCCCCGTCGCATGAAGCGAACTGCCGGGTCCCAGAAGAGCGTATCTAGACATCTCTCGGTCGACCAAGCATGAACATTTCGGCGTTTGTTTCTGCGCCCCAGAGCGGCCGCAGCGTCTCCAAGAAGCGCAGCAGGATCAAAACGTACTCGCTCAAGATGCTCCGCCAGTACGTTCCGCGGGAGCTGCCTCTGCTCGTCCGCGTGGCGTCGACATCCCAGGAGACGGACTTCGTCGTCTACAACTGCACCTTGTCCAGCCTGACCACCAAGAACTCGTGGGGCGTGTCGTACCGGTACTCGGAGTTCGTCGCCTTCCGGACGAAGCTGGAGCAGGAGTGGACGTGCCAGGACCGCAAGTGCTCCGGGTCGTGCCAAGCCGTGCGTGAATACGTGGCGGCGTGCTTCCCCAAGAAGCGTATGGCCATCATGTCCACGAACCCGAGCACGATTTCCAGTCGCAAGAGCAAGTTTGAGAACGTGCTGATGCATCTGCTGCGCTGTGTATTGCTGCCCGGTAGTGCGATGAAGTGCTTCCATGCACGCCAGCATCTGCCCAAGAACCTGTTCGAGTTCCTCGGCGTGAAGAACGATGCCGATCGGCGGTCGCTGCTGCAGATCTTCGTCGACAACTACCAGAGCGCGTTGACGGACGGCCACGAGGCCAGTCTGACGTACAGCTTCCACTCCACCGCGTCGACCGTGGACTCGGCGCCCGATTCGGCTCAGTGTATGATCTGCTTGTTCGATGTGGACTTAGAGCACGAGCACCAGCAGCAGTGCGAATCCGGTTGCACTGATGCGGACAGCCCGCCGATCGTGCTCCCGTGCAAGCACGCCTTCCACCGCGAGTGCATCTTCGAGTGGCTGCTGTTCGAGTTCCACTGCCCAGTGTGCCGCGTTCGCGTGTGTCCGAACGCGGTGACCAACTATTGCCGACCGAAGGACCATGTGCAGTGGTGGCTCGGGGACTTTGAGGAGGATCCACTCCATCCGACTGCGAACTAAGGTTGTTAGTGTCAGACAAGTTAATTTGCGTGAATAATTAAGATATTTAGCGACAAGCGCTGTGTTTAGTGCGATGGTCTGTCGGAGCTTTGAGCGTTCCTGCTCCGAAAGCACGACACTTCGGCGCCGATGTCGTTCAGGCAGAAGAGCACTGGTGACTCGCCGCCAGCGAGCCTTGCATGCACGCCCAACTGCATGTACTATCGCATGCGGTTGCCAGGAAATCAAGGGCAAGCCACCGAGAAACGCAGCAGAGGTCCAACTCGGAGCGAATCGGATCGCCGGCAGAAGATCCGTCAGCTGAGGACACCGGAGGACATTCTACAGAACATGTAACCAACGCGTTCCGGCGCCGCCGAACAATGTACACCTGCTTACTCACTCACACACGAAGACAGCCTTCGTCTTCTGCGACGAGCAGCAAAGTTTTTAGGACCATGGTGTTGTGTTGTCACATGGGAGCGCTTTTTGGCATGCTCGCCCAGCGCAGCGCGTCAAATGCTGGGTACCGCCAGCACCCACTCAGGACAAGTCTCAGGATGAGACAGCGACGCTATTGGGGTGCGGTGCTATTGAGTAGCAACTTCACTCATTTACCAATTCGCCACCAAGCAACCAAGCCTCGATATGAACTCCGGGCTCTACATGTACTTCCAGACTGCAGAGGGCCGAGTCCCGCCGCTCAGCGTCTCGAGCATCAAGACACTCCACCAGCCTGTCCGCCAACAACTTCCGCTGCAATTCAGCGTGACTTCGACTGCCGTCAACAAGAACTTCGTGATGTACAAGTGCGACGTGTCGAGCGTGACAACCGACCACTCCTGGAGCGTGTGCTACCGCTACTCCGATTTCGCAGCGTTTACCAAGAGCGTGGAGGAAGTGTGGACGTGTCCTAACACCAAGTGCAGCGGCTCGTGCCAGGTCATTCGCGAGTTCATCTGGGCCAGCTTCCCGCACAAACGGCCACCGATCATCTCGCGATCTTCGCGCACTATCGCTGACCGCAAGAGCAAGTTTGAATCCGTGGTGAACTACCTGCTCCGCTGCGTGCTGCTTCCTGGTAGCGCCATGAAGTGCCTCCACGCTAGAAGGAACCTGCCGACAAACGTGTTCAAATTTCTCGGTGTCCAGCTCGAAGACGACAAACGGTCACTGCTGCAAGTATTCATCGACAACTGCCAAGCTTCAGAGTCGAAGTGCAGCGAATCTGGGCTTTTGGATAGCTTCCACTCGGATGCGTCAACGGTGGACTCGACGGAATCAGCGCAGTGCATGATCTGCCTGGATGAAGTGGAGCTTCGAAACGCCGCCGACGAGTGTTGCCACGGTTCAGATTTATCGATAACTCTGCCGTGTCAGCACGTATTCCACCGCGGATGCATCTTTGAGTGGCTGCTCTTCCAATACCACTGCCCCGTGTGCCGCGCCCGAGTTGGTCCGTCAGCAGTGACAACTTATTGCCAAGAGAAGAACTATATTCTCCAGTGGTGGCTCAGCGACTTTGAAGACGACCCGCTTACCGCGACAAGCCCCATGTAAACGTAATAAATCCGCAGCAGAGTTAGTTTATTCACGCTACCGCGTCGTTTTTGCGTACCTATACCAATGTGGACTTCTCATGTATGACCATTATCTATCATTCTGACGAGAGGACCGAGTGGTCCTATCTCTCGCCTTCATAGCTTTCCAGGATGCGATCGATCTCGTCAGCCATTTCCGTAGCGGTTGGCCGTTTCTTCGGATCTGTGTCCCAGCCTCTTACGATCAGGTCTTGCATCTGCTGGGGATAGTCACTCATGGCTTCCAACGACGGCCGAACTCCTGTTGGCACCTGCTCGTACACTTGCTCGCGCTCTAGCATCCGAAAAGGCTTCTCCCGTGCTCGCATAGCCCACAGCACCATCGACAAGCTGTAGACGTCGAGCTTCTCGTCCAGCGGCTTGAATTTGTATTCTTCCGGCGCCCGCCACTTTCCCTTGGCCACCGACGTCTCGAACGTGCATTTCTCACTTGTGTGCGCGCCGTTCACAATGCGGGGGCCCGTGTACTTGACTCGGTTAAAGTCATTCAGCTTCAAGGTGCCGTTGGCGTTGATCAGAAACTGGCGCGCCTGCAGATCTGCGTGCACGAACGGACCTCCTGGGGCGTTGTGAAGCTGTGCGACCCCGCGCGCAGCGTCTCGAGCGAGCCTCAACGCGCGTCCAACCGAGACCGGTTCGTCCGAGTCGAACAGCAGCGTATCGAGCTGGTGCGGAATGTACTCCACCACCACCGTCGTCTTGCACCAGCCCACCAGCCCCACAATGTTCGGCGCATTGCGTATCGAGAAGATGGACGCGCACTCCTCCACGTGGCGAGGAATGATGTCCGGTCGAGTCAAAAGATCCTCCTTCACACGCTTTACGGCGACGTCATGGCCTGCATCAGCAACAGCAACAACAATAACTTAGATAATTTACCAAAGATAAAATAATAAATCCACATGCACAAAACTCAACAATTGCCTCACCGTTCCACTTGGTCTTGTACACTTCTCTCCAGAAGCCTTTGCCGATGAACTCACCCTGTTCCAATTGGTCCATATTGCCACAGTTGAGCTCGAGCTCGTCGGGCTTGAACAGCGCCACCGCCTTCGAGAAATCGCAACCACTCTGCAGTGTATCCGCCATTTTGGATGTTTTAGCACGGATAATTACTTTATCGGGTAGTTTTTTTTGATAGAATGGACGCACCTCCTTGCGGTACGACTCGGGTCGCAGCCACCAGGCTTCCTCGACGCCTTTGGCTGCCAGCACGTCCGCGAAGGCGCCGCGCAGCCCTTCGGCGACTCCGCGCGGGCCGTCGATGCGCAACGCCGGCGCCCCCGACTGCATGATCTGCGCGATGTACGACACGTTCCAGAAGAAGTAGCCGACCACGGAGCAGCCCACGAGCAGCTTGATGAACGACGGCAGCTGCCGCCGCCACGAGGAGCGCAGGGCGTGCCAGCGAGCGCCGTGGGGCAGGCGACTCGAGCGCAACATCTCGGCGTCTTGGTGATTGACGATCTCTGATCTCGCTGTAATCGATGGCGGTCGCTGATTGGGGGAGACGGCGGAGCAAAAGGATGTCATTGGACGGCTAAATTCGACAAGTGTATCTATTTTGCACATCAGATGTTTTTGTAGAGAACTAACGTTACACTCCTCAATTGCCTTTTTGAAGCATCAATCATCGTCGACCTCTAGCTCCTCCATGTTCGGGAAATTATCCTTGTCCGCGGCGCCATCGTGGACGGACAGACTGAGGTCCAACGCGCTGACGTACCCTTGAGGGTCTGTCGCTGGGATTAGGAAGAGGAATGCGATGGGGACCAGTTTCATGATACTGCACAAGACGATGGCGAGCCACAGCATGTCGTACTCGTCCTTGGCGATGCCCAGCCAGCCACAGACGATAGCGCCCCAGAACTCGCTCACACTGTAGGAAAAGTTGGATACCGACATGAGCAGCGCGAACAAGGTGCCCTCAATGCCCCTGGGACACAGCTTAGCGCAGAGTACCAGGACAGGCATCGTCCGAGACGACGGCATCGCCCAGCACGAACGCCTTGTCCGGTATGCCGATGTCCAGATTCAAGCGCGTCACCAGCACAGCATCCAGTAACGACACCACCGCCAGACTGAGCTGCGCAATGAAGGAGATGCGATGGAAGGACATGCCCTTGAAGCACGTGTTGTACAGCATGGTGCCCACCATTAAGAAAATGTAGCCGAAGGCCGAGATCGTCCCCAAGAACTCCGGCGTAAAGTGCAGAACATCCGTCGTGAAGTAGAAAAATACCTGCGAGTAACCAGGACTGATGGAGCCTGCCAGGAACACCCACAGCGCACACTTCCAAATGATAGGCAAGCGCACGGCTCCCTTGAGCAGCACAATGCCTCCGTGCTATAGCGAAGCTGTAGACGTCGTCTTAGGTTCGTGCATCAAGATGGAGAAAATCAAAACCATAAGTGGACCCACTGCAGCGAAGCAGAACACTCCACGCACGCCCAGGTTGTGCGTGGCTGGTCCTGACAAAAAGGACCCAAGCATCCCGCCTACAGACAAGGAACCCCACGACAGCGACTGCAGGTCGTTCGCCCCGTTCTTCGGGTCTAACCTGGACATCTCGACGACTCTGGCATCAATTACGACATCAATCACGGCGGTCGACAGACTATTCAGCGTGAGCATCAGCACGGCACTGGCTGGTGTAGTGACCAGGTGTGGCATTGCCAGTGTCAGTGATGCAATGACCCCCATGGTGCTAAACATGATCATGTACGACTTGCGGTGGTACCCGAACAACGGGAAGCTGTCCGAGATAACGCCATACAGCGGCTTGATACTCCAGGGGAACATCATCACGGTCAGCAGCGACTGCGTCTCCGCCGGCTGCAACTGCAAGTTGTCCTTGAAGAAGTAGTTGACTGTCAGAGATCGGAAGCTCGCGAAGCCCTGCACCGCGTACACAGTGCTCACCAGCAGCAGGAACGACGTGCCGAACGTCCGCCTCAGCCGTCGCACCCAGCTGCGGAGTTGCTCAGCTTTTGACAACTCACCGCCGACCTCACCGCTATCTTCGCTCGTATCGCTCATCTGGCCATCGTCAAGCTCTCCGCTCCTGGCCACAAGTCCCGATGTCGGGCGCTCATGCGTGTCAAGAAGGGCAATAGCATAAGCTCTGGCTGGTGGTTGAGCGTAAAGTATTTTTTACGTTGGGGTCCTACTACTAAAGTATGAATGATGTGCACAACGTTGTTGCCTTTTTCAGGTTGAAGCTGCTCCGCTTGCCGATTGGTCGAAACGGCGTCCCACACGCAGCCAATCGCACGCATCTTGAAGCCGGCCGCGTCCCATACAATCACCCATACAAAATTCCGCAGAAGCGAGAAGCGATCATCGATGGAGGTGTCTCGCGTGTCGTCGCCGCCGCCGCCGCGCGCGCGGCCCGGCCGCTACTGGAAGTACAGCCACTCGGCCGTGAGCCTGCCGCGGCTGCTGCAGGAGCGCGAGCTGCGCGGCAACGCGCGCGTGATCGACGCGGCGTGCCAGGGCCACGGCAGCCTGGTGCGGCGCCTGCAGTGCGAGTCCGTGCTGCGCGGCCACTCGGGCTGCGTCAACACGCTGCAGTGGAACGAGAGCGGGCGGCTGCTGGCCTCGGGCTCGGACGACACGCAGGTGGTGATCTGGAGCTACGAGCAGCACAAGCAGGCGCAGGTCATCGACTCGGGCCACCGCCTCAACATCTTCGCCGTGTGCTTCGTGCCCGGCACGGACGACCACGTGCTGGCCACGGGCGCCATGGACAGCGACGTGCGCGTGCACTACGCGCCCTTCCGCGCGGACTCGACCAAGCTCTTCCGCGTGCACCGCGACCGCGTCAAGGACATTGGCACGTCCTGGGCCGTGCCCAAGGTCTTCTGGACCGCGGCGGAGGACGGCCTCGTGTTCCAGTTCGACCTGCGCGCGCTGCCCAAGAGCGGCGGCACCTGCGACACGGCGGACGCCTCGGGCGTGCTCATCAACCTGGGCAAGGACAGGAAGGGGCGCGTGCTCAGGGGAATGGGCATGACCACGCACCCGCTGGACCCGACCAAGGTGGTGCTGGCCTGCGGGGACTTCTACACCAGACTCTACGACCGCCGCATGCTCCGAGTGCAGCAGCACATCTCCTCTGCGCGGAGTGCGGGCGCGACGCTGCCCGTGGAGGTGTTCGCACCCCCGCACTTGCACTTGGACGCGTATTGCAGCAGCAGGGAGCAGCGATTCCACGATAAAAGCCACGGGACCAGCATCCAGTTCAGCAGTGACGGGTCCGAGATCCTCGCGAACTACCATAACGACCATATTTATTTGTTCAAGGTGGGCTCGAAGGAGATGGTGGTGTTCAGCAAGGACAACAAGACGGAGCCGCAGATCCAGCCCATATCGTGGCTGAATGGCGCGCGCATGGATGAACCAGATCTGCCCGTGGACCTGCATTTGGAAGGAGTGCAGATGCTGCACGAGCAAGGGAAAGAGGCGCTTATGAGTGACCAATACACGCGCGCGCTGAAGTCGCTGAATGTGGCGTGTGGTGCTCGAGGTGTGGTGGAAATGACCGCGACACAACGCAAAGAACTGCACCACGACTGCGCGAAGGCGTATCTAGGGAGACTGTGGAATGCAGATGGGTATCTGGCGGCGGTGCAGTGCAAGAAGGCGCTGGAGCTCGATCCAAATGACCGCGAGGTTGAATTGACTTACATCCGTGCGCTAAGCGCAGGGAAGCGAGAGCCACAGGCGAAATGGCAGGCGCAGCGATACAAGGAAAAGTATCCAGATCACGAGAAAGACGTTGCGCCGTTCTTGAATGGGACTGCATCGCCTGCCCGAGGTGCGCGGGCAGCTCAGCGCACCTTCCGGGTGTCGCAATCGTCTGATGAAGAGGAGTCGAGCAGCAGTAGTGAGGAAGAGCAACCTACTGGGAACCAGAATGATCATGCTGGAGATGGTCTGCCCGACGACGATGACGGATTCTGGGAGGGTAAGTTGGTGAACAGCACGCCAGTGAACTGTGACGTGCTTCGTCGCTACATTGGATACTGCAACGTGCAAACGGACATCAAGGAGGCTTCATTCTTTGGCAAAAATGACGCCTACATCATCGCGGGGAGTGACGATGGACGCGCACTGGTGTGGGACAAGGCGACGGGAGAGCTGGTGAACGCTATTGAAGCGGACGCGGATATCGTGAACTGTGTTCAGCCGCATCCTTTTGATGCTTGCTTGGCGACAAGTGGCATCGAGCATGTAATCCGTTTGTGGACCCCGACCAGCGAAAAGGAAACCACCCCAAGCGAAGCAGAGCTGGAGGAAATCTTGACGAAGAACCAGGAACAAATGGATAATGTTGCGGAGTCGTTTGAGGGGGCCATGCACAATATGGTTCGCCTGGTGTTTCAAGCTGGAGGAGATCACCAGGCTATCCAGGAGTGCGCGACGAGCTGAATTGCGGCGAAGAAGTATGTGTATATGAGCAAGGTTGGCGCTTGTGCGCTCTAGTGAAGTCCCAAAGAATGATCAGGAGCCACCTCTTTTTTATTTGCCGTAAGCGTATCCACGGATTGGTGACCAACATTTTCAGGTCTGTATGATCCGCTCTTGTTGGCGTTGTCCCTATCGCGAACATTCACTCTAGACTTCTTACCGCAGCTAGGACTACTGGGTGAAGGAAGATACCTAAAGGAACTAAAAGGCTACTGTTCGATTACGTCGACCTCCACAGGATACTAAGGGACGTGGAGTTTCAAGTGACGAAGTTTGGGCAAAGGCAAAAACAGGAACTCACCGCCACGAAAGAATATCAACCAAGGTTTTCGACGTGTTGCTGCTTGAGTACATGAACAAGTTCAAACCCTCGGTAGACGCTCAAGCCCCCAAGATTGAGCGGGACTCAAAACTCCGCTTCCACGGTAAACTCCGCTTCCACGTACATACATATCGCGTCCTCTTAGAAAGATAAAGTATATGCAACATTAGCAAACGTGTGGATCAAGCACCATCCGAAGGTGGGTGGGTATGATACAAACAAAGATTTCGTCCGTTAAAATGGACAAATAGCTGACGAACCTGTTGGTAAAGCAGGTTACTTCATGTACTTCGTGTATTCGTTACATGTGCATTGAACATGGGGTACAACGAGGTGCACTCTTAAGCACTATACTTTTGAAAAGCAATGAGATGCGCGGCGTTGAAGATATAATGTGTTGCTTTGACTTTTACTATCGTGGAATGACTATCTTATTGTAAATAAACTATACAGCGAACGCTAGCGCTGGTAAACGGATTGTGAGTGCTTGCACTTTATCCCTAGCTTTCGACATCGACCCAAGCCGACTGTTACCGTTTATCAAATCCATATTTCAAGTACGCACCATGGCCTAGCCAGAGCAATCTGGTATATGAGAGAAGAAGATTTTCTCGTACCCCTCAAGATGAATAAACCGACTAACTCCGCACCATATTTCCTATGCACTTGCAAACAATTCGCAAACGTAGTGTTAGCTATACAGATAGCGTTTGTGCGAATAGTTCGTATAGCGTGCGAAAAAAATGATTATTTTGGTTTACTCTTGGACGTTGCTAGGGTACAACGACCCACTCACAAGATGGCGCGTCGTAAACATGTTGGGCTGGCCACAGCACCCTCCGGGGAGAGAATAAATTTCATAAATTCAAGAACTGCTCACTACAGTGTGTGGTTCACACTACGGATACGGTCGACATTCTGGGAACAACCAGCCACGAAATGTACATACTTTGTGATGTTAAGGTAGCCATAATCTGTGGACTATGAGCTCAGGCGGCATTTGCCAATTAAAGTTAGGGATGGGGGGGCTCCCGGCCGCTGAAATAAAATTGGTTAGGCTGTTCAGCCAGCTAAAGCTGTCCTCCCAGTATAACACTGTGCTATAACCGCCAACTAAAGTGAGCTACTGTAACTCGAATGGACAAAGTCGTGCCACGAAGAAGCTATGAAATGTGAGGTCCTCTAAATATTTACTAAGTAAGTATTTTCGTCGTTGGCGGTTCACGGTGCGATTAGTGGAACAAAGTTGTTGACATTAAATGTGTGGTGAACGAATTGCAGCAGCAACTTGGGCGATGGTGCCAGAATGAACAAGGAGAGCAGAACGCCATTGCTGTACAAGTCCCAAGTTCAAGTGAGAGACAATGAGTGCAAACCAGCAAAAATGTTGAAATCATACTCTGTCCAATTGATTGTTAGCGTTTAATTAAAGATTCTAGCGCGGTAATGTATTTTTCTATCGTTACATTCTGGCAATCGTTTCAACTGCGGTCGCTCGGATGTAGTTCTCCGCACCCACAGGTAACATTCACCTAAAATATCACCTGAACGCGCGTGCGTTCTCTCTCACTGCATTTTAACTTACTATTTGTATCAAGCCCTTCCTGTTCAGCTAGATGTCGATGAATCGAGCTACGCTCTGAAATTTATTTCATCACGGCTAGCGGTTCCCAAATACTGTCAGACGATGTGGTGATGACCTACTGCGGAGGTTTAGAATGCTGCAGGTGGGATTGAATTCGAGTAGTGGGCTGTAGGACTAAACTTTAGTGCTGGTCAAGAAATCAACATGGATACATATTTTGGAATGACTAAACAACACTGCATCGAAAAAATCAGGGAAAGCGGAGGGAACAGGTGCCATCAATATCTTTCGGATAGGGACCATACACTTATGGTCATTTCCCTAAGCAACTAACAATAATGCCTGACCGTCTTCAAAAAGTGTTAGCTGGCACTTGCGCTTGCGCGACTGCTCCTGGCGGCGAAGCACTTGAGCGACGGAGACTTCGTTCCAGAGAGAGCGGTTGAAGCGCAGAAAAAGGATAAGCTCCAACGTGTCCGGTAGCATCGACATCCGCTGGTCACTGTACACCATCCCCGCCTGCGAGAAAAGTCTCTCGACGTCATCGGACGTCGGTGGAATCCACGCCAAGTCCCCATACTGGGGCTCGGCACTTACACGTCGTTCGTGAAGCGCAGCTTCAGCGAACCCGAGGGCACCTCCGGCTTCGTCTTCACCCACGTCTGTCTCCGTTCGGGCAAAGCGCGCCAGCGCCCTCGTCTTCGCCTTGGTAAGCTCTTTGGAGCGGCCATCTTGCACTTTTACAATTCCGTTTTCAAAGTCAGGGACTGCAACGACCTTGGCGCCTATTGCGAGGTCCTTGGTGCATGAGCCGGCACTCTCGAACTCGTCCAGCAGTTTGTCGAAAAGCACTCGGACGTCACGCAACGTCACCCCATCCGCATTTTGGAGTTTGAGGCACACGGACTAGAACTTTGAGAGGTCGTTGAGCAGCGAGATAATGCGGACATGCTCCTCCGGCGTGGGAAGCAACGGCGCTAACTCGGGGCTTGACGAGTCGATGAATTTCGCGATGCTCTTGTATCTCTTCAGCATGAGATAGGTACTGGACCAGCGAGTCGTGTTGTTTAGCAGGGGGGTTGGGCCATTCAGCTTGTGCAAAACGGAGCGCACCTTCGACGTACGTAGGTACCGCATTAGCTTCTCCACTTTCGTGACCTCTGCGTCATAGAGAGCAAGGTGCTGCTCCACCGCGAGATTTAGCCTGTGGCTAGCACAGCCAACCAGTGGGAGGTCAATCTTGCGGCCAATGCTTCCATTCACACTGGCGTTGTCCCCGACGAGAAAGCAGAGCTGGTTCGCGTCAATACGGTAGCGGTCGAGGGCCACATAAAAAAACTCGATTATCGCGTCTGCGTGAAATAGCTTCTTCTTGGCATCATAGTGCTTGGGGTCGATGGGCTCAAAGAGCAGTAAAAACTGCTCACGGGACTTGCCGCCCAGGCCAGCCTTCTCGACGACCGCTATGATCGCGACGAAGTGATACCCGTTACACGTCCATGCGTCGAACGCAAAGCCCACGCGCTTCCCGCGAAACTTTTCGACGATGTTGTCTCGAACCAGCTCTTCATAGCCCTCCATGCACAAGATCATTGTAGGCTTGGAGAGCTTGTTGAGCTTGCTGTTCTTGCGCACGTACTTGTGCTCACAGAAGGACAGGTCCCGGTTCTCCATGACAGTCCACTCGACCCAGCAGAACGTGTTCATCGCGACCGGACTGACGTCGACGAAGGCTGAGGAGAGCACACCAGCGCGTTGAACTTCGTCAAAGGCGCTCTCTACAGCGACACGAGCGTGAGACCGAGCGAGGTGGTCGACCAGATTGGTGTAACCTCTGCGAGGAGCTTGAGTGCGGATTGAGTTGCAAAGCTTGCACTTGAATTGAGTGTCGCTGACCTGTTCGAACAGGGCGTCGACCAGATCCCGGTTCGCGACGGCGAAGCTCATTTTGGGCGAGAGCTTGGATAGGAGGCTTGATCAGCAGAGTGCGAAACGGGAAATGGTAGTGCAGGCGCGATGAACGAGCCGCAGCCAGCATGCTAGTCGTAGCTTAGCATTCAAGGTCTCAGCGGGTCATTATACTTAGTTTTTGTATAGCATTAGGGTAGGTCCCTTGAGACACGATTCCCTCCATTATGGTTATGGGTAATGGATATTGATGGACCATCACCATTCACATTTTCGATGCACTGCTAAGCAAGATGCAGACACGTAGATGCTGCCATTGCATGGTTATTATGGTGTATTATGGTGTCTTGGGGCAGAGCAAGTGTGACAACGGGTCGCTGGCAATGATGGCAAACAGTAGCACCTTCGATATTGTGTAACTCAAGTTGTGCTAACCGCAAGCCCTACGTAGCGTAGGCCCCGTACCTCCAAAATGCTTATCGTAAATGTACGCAAACACAAGGCGTATGCGTTTGCATTCCATTTGTTTACAAAACACCTAAGTATTGAGGAGGGCAGATCTCACAGTGCATCCAGGTGTGGCAGGATTTGACTTTGACAATGAATGAACCGAGTATCCGTACGTCTGAAAGCCAGCCGCCGACAACCTGACTCGGTCTTGAGTGTAGGCAGCACAGCGAAATTCGCCTCCCGGAACGCAAGCACTACCTACCATAAAGCATTGATGGGGCTACGACACTTGCTACTGGTGGCTGCCGCGCTCTTTTCATTACCTGCAGAAGTCGAGCGAAAACTGAATCCGTCCAGTGGGCGGTAGCAAGCGGTTCCTGAGGACAGAATGGGCAGAAGGGATGAAGGAGGACCAAGAAGGCCAAGCCAACGAAGAGAGGACTATTGACGTCCACATGGTCATTGGCGCGGGAAAGGTTCAACAACTGGTGGCTACTGAGAACGCTCCTCAACAAGTCGTTGCCTTGGAAAAGGTTGCTCTACCGCCACATCGTGCGAAACATTTCAAGGCCGAAGTTCTCCGCGAAATGCTCTATAGCCAGGAGTTTAAAGCCAAGAAGTTTGAGCGGTGGTACCAAGCGAGGCTCCCCGACGGGGTGATTTGAAAAAAGCTCAACCTGAAGAAAAATGAGAACTTCAAGTTGCTACTGCCTGACTATATCAACAACTTCAAGGCCTCGAAAAACCCAGTTCCCGTGTTTCACCGAAATCAACGGGTCCACTTTGGAGAAAACACAATGCATGAGTTACCTCCCCTACATCCCGCGCCGCTGACCTTGAAAGAAAAGATCCGTGCCTTCGCAGAGAAACTGATGTGCCGCAACGACTGCGATTCGTAGCAAAATGTCAGATAGGTAATGCACTGATACCACATGGGATTTTTTGAAACTTCGAAGTATTTCAGCTAAATACTCGTAAATTTCCAGAATATAAAGTTCTACACTACGCTAGGAGCACAGTCTTGGAAGATGAGAGGTATAGCGGAGTTACCATAACGTTCGAAATGTAGAGTAGAAAAAGTTCGGCCTGCCGTTCCTATCTGTAATTGGACCGTCATTTCTCGTTGCTGCAACTTGCATCTTGTCTTCTTGCTTGGTGTCCGGTCTTGCTTGGTGTCCGGTGATCAGATTACTTTTACAACATAAGTTAAATTATTTCACGGATTGCGCACGATCCATTTTTCATTTTTCACGCCTGCTTTCTTCGTGGCTGGAGACGCGGAGCACTGGCACTACACCCAGCACTATCGAGACGTTGCTGAAAGGGTTAAAACTGGCAAGCAAGTGGATCAAATTGTGCAGCACATCGAGGAGATAAGTCGCGGCGACATTAAGGAGAACCCATTCTCAACGCCTTTCGTTCTCATAGAGACCTCTTCGGGCACAGGGAAGACCCAAATGGCCTTCAATTTGATGGCTCGTCACGAACTCGAGGTATTTTATATCGCGTGTGGAGAACCCCGTGAAGACGTACAGCTAGCGTATTCTCGTCGATCCGGTTCATTTATGCGTTGTATCGCGAGGGATGTACCAGCCATGAGTGATTCTGGGATCGTTAACGTCTCCGCGGTGCTGGAATCGTACACTTGTGGCTTCATTTGGGCGCTACTAACCGGAAATCGGACGTTCGCTGAGCCGCAGACGCGAGAAAAAGTTGGGGCGCGCTGAAACTACGTGAACACACTGGCCGAAAGTGTGTATTTTTCCTGGGAGACTTCCCACGAAACACATTTATCATCAAGCGGGGTCTCCGCTTGATGATAAATGTGTTCCGTTCTTCCGGTTTGGCTGTCGTTGTGAGTGCTGCAAACAGTGTTGGCAGAAAAATTGTGAGAGCGGATAGACGTTGCGTGAAGGAGCGGGAGCCTGTGTTGCCGAGCTGTTTCGTGATTCCTTGTCTTTCCTCCTTCCAGAATATTTCGTTTAGTCCTGTGTCGAAAGTTTTACAAGCAATTATCGATCACAGTCGACCAATGTTCGCGAATGCAGCAGTAGAATACGCGAAGACCAACCCATTGAACGATGACAACAAGTTGGTGGAGTATCTGGACACGATGATTGAAAAGATGGCGGAGGATTTTGCAAGCATGGAAAAGTTTTCGTCTGAGTATTTTCGCTGGGCCCAGGTTTGTATCTTTCTTCGTGCAAGTTACGAGGTTAAGGATCCTAGTCACAAAATGGTGAAGGAAGAGGCCACGCAACACCTCATTACCGATCATTTCGGTCGCCTTCACGAGTCCAAGCCACGTCAGGTCTGGCTTCGTCACAAGTATAACCCGTCCCTGACCAAGTATGACTGCGGCAGAGGTCGGAAAAAAATATTTCAATTCAATAAATAATTGGATTTTACAATAAAAATCTTTATTATTGGACATTCCAGCTACCAATACAATATGATATTAACCCAATTATTAACAATAAATATGAAAAAAGTGCGGTTCTGCGGCACCACAAATCTACGTTTGATGGCATCACATGGCACCGATGACATCAACAATGGGGTCCTCCACACTACACTAGCGTCAATACAATTACTGGTCAGGAGCAGACTCGTAGAGAAGCCCAGATGCCATTCTCGGGCGGCCTAGCGTCTCATTTCAACATTGCATTCTCCAAAAGCAATGGTCTCCAACAAGCTTCTCACAGCCTTCTTCTTCGACCATCTCGGCCAAGGCCTCTTTCGCTGCAAGCTCTGTGACCAAGATCGCAGGCAGATGCCCGGACCCGGGTACTCCAACCGCCCTTGAGTTTATTTATGCAAAAAAGACTGATCTGGATGGCAACGACTACTACTTTGTGAGCTGGGTTGGATACCCCCGTCCTACTTGGGAGCCAGCGTCAGATTTACCACAAGATGCCATTGCGCGTTTTGAAGAGGAGGAGCTCGGCGTGTTTTAGCCTGTGGATCGCAGAGATTTTATCGAGTTAGGCGTGCCTACGGGAAGTAGTGGTAGAAGAGCGAGAGTTAGAAGAACATGAAGAAATAACTAACAATACAATATAAATTACGGCAATGTTTACTATTGCTTGCCGCTATATTGAAATCTTTATTATGGAGTCATGCTGCTGGGAATACAATATTTTATGGTATTGGCGGACTTCTGGACTGCGGTGGTCCGTGGTTTCCGAACAATGAGCTTCCTATACCCGAAGAAGACGTTCTACTGTGCCTAACGGGTGGCAAGAGATTTAGTGCATTGAGGAACGCAGAGCTCATGGAGATCCCATTCTGCCAGGCGGTTGATGCTATTGGAGATGCTCCCTATGGAATCTCCTCGGCATACCACCCAACGAGTCCTGGACACAATATGCGCCTGGAGCTGGTGGTAACTGGTGCAGTTGTGGTAGCAAGTCATCGCAGTGGGCTTGCTGGGATTAAGTCCCCACAATTCTTTCAGCGTTGATGTACGAGGTCGGAATGCAGTCTGCGGCGGATCGGCCGATCAAGTTCCCTATTGATGTTGGGACTTTGTGGCCTCCGTCACAGTACCGTTCTTAGCGCAGCCTAATTTGATGTGGCCGGAAGTTTTAACGCAGACAGCGCTTAACTTGGGAACGCTGCGTGTCAAGCGCGAAGCTGATCGAACGGAGATTTCCTCGAGCGGCGCGATCTCAATTGAGTGCAACTGGAACGAGCTGGAGTTGACGAGCGACGAAATCGAGAGCATACTGGCGCGGGTTCCAAGCCAAAGCAGCGTCCACCTGGTCATAATGCAACGCATTCCGAATGTTCGTCATCCGGAAGACCTGCTCTGGAAGAAGAACGTAATGGAGATGCTGGAGGGTCTGAAGCATCAGCACAGCGCGCAAGTCTTTGCCCTTGCAGAGGACGTGGTGGTCATGTCCTCCACAAACGAGTACTGTGCAGTCGAATGCTCCAAGTGCAACCCAGACAAGCTCATTCTCTTTCTCCAAGTGGTGAACATGATGCCACAAGAAGTGATCGACCGCGCGCGTCGCTGGCAGTAAGGAAACTTACTCAAGAGAAGGAGTGCGAACGTGACTGCATTCTTTTCGTAGTCAACTAACCACTTAATATCAATTGTCCCACCCGACTCAACTAGAGGTTTGGCAGCGGGGCGAAGATGCGCGCGTGCTCCACGCTGCCGTACCGCACCGGAGTGTACTCGCTCAGACGGTGGCGGCGGCGACGACGGCCGTGCTCCTTGACTAGCCACGTGCCCAGAGCCAACAGCACAATACCAGCAGCGGCAGCCGCCACAACGGCCATCGCATCCGACAATGGAGATCGAGAGCTGTGCAACGCGTCCTTCTCGTTGGTCTCGGTACTTGCAGTCTGGGTACCAGCCACAGTCGTCGTCGTCGTCTTGGCCACCATCGCAGCCGCCGCGATCTTCTGCTGCTCACGCGCGTAGTGCTCGTTCTCAGCGTCAATGCGGCGGCAGGACGGGTGCTCAACGTCAATGGCAGCCGAGCAGTTGCACGTCGCGCCGGGGCCCTGCGCGCACGATCCGTAGCCACTGCAGAACGGGGTGAGGGTCTTGTCCTTGACCCCCTTCTGCTGCGGGTACACGTAGCTGCCCGCCGACTTCCAGCAGTAGTCGACCGATGCCTTCTGGTACGGGGTCATCTCCGCTGCGGTCTCTTCGCCCTTGGGACCAGCAACGCTGCTCGACACAGTCTCCTCGCATGATGGCCCAGTGTACGGCTGGCGCACCGGTGGGAACTGCACGGCGTTGTAGTACTTCTCCGCGTTCGACAAGCAGCCGTCGTCGTTGCCGTCCAGTCCGCAGTTGTACTTGGGGAGTTCGCCCACGCCCGAGCACGTCTGGGCGTCCAGCAGCTTGTAGAGCTGCTCGATGCGCTCGTCCATCCAGCGCGCGCGGTTCAAGACCGAGTCGCGCAGGTCCGTCACCTTCTCCGCGTACGTCCCGTTGCAGGTCTGCAGGTCGACAACCGCGCACTGCACGACGTCGCTGCGCCAGTCCCCGCCTTGGCACTTGGAGAGCTGCCGGTGCACAGGCGCCGCGCTCGCGTCCAGGAACTTGGAGATGGCGTCGTCGCCCCAGGATCCGAACACCGGATCGTCCGCCTTTTGAGCGTTCGTGCCGCGCAGCGTCTTCCAGCGCTGGATCACGAGCGACGCGACCTGCGAGTGGCACATGAGGCGCTTCCAGTACGTGTACTGCGGGTAGATCCAGTCCTTAAAGTTGCGTCGGGCGCCGTTGCCGTACGCGAGGTTGAGGTCCCACACGGGTCCGGCGTTAATGGGCTGGTCCCGGTCCTTGAAGAAGAAGGTGCTGCGGCGGTACGCGTCCACGTTGAGCGACATCTCGGTGTGCAGCAGGTAGTCGGCGAACGAGCCGAGATCCAAGTGCTTCTGGAGCTCCAGAGGCGCCGTCATGTTGTTCCAGAGCGCGCGGTACATCTGGGGCAGGAAGCCCGTGTCGGTGTTGACGAAGTAGTCGCGCATCTGCTGCGAGAGCTGCGAGCCGCTCGGGTGCGCCAACAAGGGGCGTTCCCCCATGCCGAACTCGTTCTGGTACTGGTCGATGACCATGTTGGGCGAGTACGAGCCGTAGCTGGGAGGATCGTTCGACCACGCCCACCCGCCGTTCATGACCTTGGGGTCTCGCGCGGCACACGCCGCGTCCATGGACGCCAAGTTGACGTGGTTCTTGTCGTACGTGGGCTTCTCCAGGAGTAGGTAGATTCCAGAGTACTTTGGTTCTTCCTGCTCGGGGGTAGTACGCATGTACACGACGGCGTGGCGGGTCTTCACCGAGTAGCGGCCGGTAGAACGGTAGAGCCAATGGGCCAAGTGGTTGCGCAGCAAGGTGCAGTCGAGGAAGGGCCCGTTCATGACGAAGGCCTTGTTCTCCACCATGCCCAGGAACGACGTGTCCTCGGGGAACTTGAGGTTGAACTGGTGCTTGGCGAAGAAGAGGCTGGTCTGGCCGCGGTAGTTGGACGTCGAGTGCTCGAACACGGCGGTGCGCGCACCGTTGACGCAGTTGGGCGAGCCGTCGACGTTGTCCACGACTTCGACTCGGGTCTGCACGGGCTCCTTGAGGCAGTCGTCCGCCGGGTAGCGCAGCTGGTTGCACGTCGGGTCGGGGAAGCTCCGGTCCAGCGCCGAGACGATCACCACAGGCATCTCATAGCATTCTGTTCGGGGGCAGGCAGGAGTGAGTCAATGGGGAGAGGGGGTATAGGAGTTGTTGAGGGTGAGGGTGAGGTGTACCTTGACTCTGAGCTGCTTGTTGCTGCTGCGCTACGGCTACTGCTGCGTGCACGGACGCTAGGAGCGCCAGGGTCGAGAGGATTCGCATGGTGCAGTCAGTCAGTAGGGTAGGTACTCGTCGGAGTCAGGTGGTGGTGCGGGTCTGGACTGGGCCGGAGACTTGAGCAGTTCGCGGCGAAAAGCAAACTGGGGAAGTTGCGGCAATGTCGGAGCCGCTAGCGCCGGATCCGTTATACTAAAGGTAGAGCGGTTACCGCCGCAAGATGCAACTGAACGACACTCTACTGGAGTAACGACTCATTGCTAAAGACAATGCTGGCTGCTGCGTATCCGTTGGCACTTGGGCAAATGCGTCGCCAGACTACTTACCAGTAGAGTAGACCGGTGGGCGTCTAACTATCGCACATCTGTGCCAGGGGCTGCTTAGATTCGACGAGGCAAGTTGCTGCCAACCTACAAGGTTGATGACGTTGGCGTAACGGACAGGGGAAATGCTGCTTGGTGTGACATGGCTACAGTTGCTGCAGCAAGTTCCGTCAGGGCCAATCAAGGCTGTCAGCTCGCCCAGTAGATCAATAGCAAACTGCGGATGACGTACCGCCGCCGTGCGTTAAGGGGACAGGGCACCACTTTGCCGAGGGAACCGAATTTGCCTTAATTGGCAGTTTTGATCATGTTGAGAAGGAACCTGCGATATCGATCCACTCTCCTGATTGGAGATTTCACGTGGCTGAAATGCTTTGAGAGACCAATGTAGTTGGTATATTCATTCTTCGCGATGGAGGGAATCACTTTAACTGCCACCACTTCTTCTGTTGCTTTCTAAGCAGCTTCTCGGCTTGGAGTTTCTTGGCCACTATTTCTGCCTTCTCCGCCATCACCGCGTCGATCTTGTCTATGGTTGTCTCCGTGTTCGTTCCAAAGTGAACCTTCTTCCCAGCCATTTTAGCCGTCTCAACAGCTGCGTCGTCCAGTTCGTCTACTCTGGACTTGAACAGGTTGATGTAGTCGATCAGGAGCCCCTAGAACTTGGGATTTAGGTCCAGATCATACTTCACAATTTCCGCTCGGATTTCTCCTAGCGTGTATTGGGGACCCGGGTGGTGGACCCGGGGGGTCTCGCAGATCGAAGCTAGCTTGTACGGATGCGCTTACAGGGAAACGATGTATTCGGGCATCTCCTGCGCCTGCTTCGCAGCCGCAGCATCTGCATCTACCACTGTACAGCCAAGTGTACCAAGTTTGATTGCTTCTTTTCAAAGGCATTGCCAGATCTCTCCAACGAATTGGTACTTCAACTCTTGGGTTTGACAAACCCACCGTGGTGATTCTACCTTCTCCAGCACGTTGGATTAGGACTCCACAGATTTAGTTTTAACTTTAGTTATTTTGTAGTTAGTAGAACGGTTATCAACAACTAGCTAATCAGCGTAATTTTATTCCTTCCTGCCTTTGAAACGTGCTCTGATGCCCAGGCAGAATCCTATATTTCTTAGATTGCATGGTGTGCTCGGAAACTTACAGGCGGCGAAAAAAAACAGAAAAAATATGTGCATTCGAACATGTAGCGCTTCCAGGCTAACTGCCCAACCGAACTTGCAGGGTAACCCGATGAAGCCAGCAATTTGCTTCAAGTTTGATAAGTTAAGACTGAGGTCTAGCAGATCTCGATCGCGTGTAGGAGTTGGATACACCGGGTGTTTGTCCTTCGCGTTGACGATGTCCGCCCGGACTTCCTCTCTCACAGGAATCCGGGGCATACAGAAAACGTAGGAGCATTCAAACTCTGTTTGATAAAACATGGCGCAGCCGCACACAGACTTTGTCCGGATCGCCTGAATATCTAACAACAACAAGAACTCCCAGCTTCGATTCGTCCAAGTGTGTTATTGCCATTTATCTAGTATAAAACTGAACGTGCCGCATTCATGTAGCATTAAGATGATCTGAACTAATATTGGTAGCAATGTACTTTGAAGTTGTTTTAACAAGAACAGGGTAAAGTAGACGATTATTCTACAGTAGTAAATGGGCTCGGTGGATCTCTGCGGGTCGCAATGTAGTTAAGGCAAGCTTAATCATCCAAAGTCTTCGTAGATAAAATGCCTAAGCGAGTGTCGATTTTTAATGGCCCCACACGAGCCATTCATATCTCGATTGGTTTGAACTATACTTCTCCCGATTTCATACACGGTCATCATTCTTTTTGCTGTAGCTTTTAGCATTTTTCTCCGGAGAATACATAACACCAGGTGCAGCTCTTTTGAGTCTCCGCTGAATGAATTCGTTCGCCACCGTATAGGACGTCACCGCATTGCCGGCGGATAGATTTGGCTTTGGATAAAAATATGTTGAATGAAAAATATCAAGCTATACTTCCCATCTTGGATCGCATAACCTTAAAAACGTTAAGTAGTTTATGCGAAGTTTTAGTGGAATATTTTATCTAATCCATCCAGGCACATTCCAATGAGTGTGGGGATTCACACAATATCAGCCTGCCGACAATTTAAGTCACGGCAAACTCAGGTGACCAAACGATTTTCAATAAATCTCTATGCATGCAGAAGAAAATCTGTGTCTGAAAGAGGAGGGTATAAGTTATGACCCCGGACTGAACAGATTGAATCGATAGCTTTAACACTAATGAAATGAGTGAGTACTATGTTGAGTGCTCTGGAGCCGCATGCAGTTTAATACGATGCAGTGATGTGGTAATGACACCAGTTGTGCTCAAGGTCAGCATCGAGGTTTGTAATTGTCACAGACGCCATTAACTACGACGAACAACGTACATGTGCATAACGTTATCTGTGCAATAGCAAGAATTGCATCTTTCGAACAATAAAATGTTTGTGCTGGAGCTCCACTCCTCTGGTGGCGCCTGACACCAATCTAGAAGGAAAAGAAGCTCCGAGGCGAATACGCATCTATCAAAAGCTGTAAGTGTAATTCAGACCGGATTCTATTGAGTGCTGTATGATGTTGTGTGAATGTTGTTTGATGTCAAAACCTTCCCCAATCGACAGTTCTTCGAACTGCGAATTTCCCCCTGTACCAATCCTTCCACCTGTCGATCTTGAAGTCAAGGTCGCGCGTATCGTTGAATTATGGTAAAACAATGAATTAATGCTTTGGATACTAACGACCAATTTCCGCGCTCCCTACGACGGCATGTCAACAAAGATGATGAAGAAGACCGAGGCATCGAGAAAGTGGCGGATAAAGTAGACGACGCGCTAGCCATCGTTTTACACAAGCCCCTGAGACTTCCTACGGGCCTGAACGCCGCTGCCGTCGCGAGGACGGACGACGTCACAGCTAAAGTGGAACAAGCCCTGAAGAAGTACCCCCAAGGATTGAGCGTTGAAACAGTTGAGGAAAGTGGAAGAGCAGAGGCTCAAAGACCTCCCGAAAATGGGATCGGTGACCAAAAGGACCCCCGATGGAATGCGTCGAGAAATCGAACCCTACCCGGGCATGAAAGTTGCCCCTACCTTGACTTCCAACATAGGTCGCGCCGACCAACGGTTTACCGCAGACGGTGGCCGTATGACGGAGTGTGCTGTGGTTACGAGACCCAAGAGCGAAGGGGGCGGTTTTCTTCTCATTTCGACCTCGAAACTTGACAGGCAAGAGTTTACTCTGCCCAAGGGTGGTTGGGACCATGGCGAAAGCGTACATCGGGCGACGAGACGCGAGGTCAGGGAAGAAGGAGGGGTACGTCTACAGTTTTTCTTATTTTTTTAATTTGGTCAGGATTAACAATTTGTGTGGTGGCACGGCAGGTCGAGGGCGCGTTCGTGGCAGCTCTGGCTGACCAGCAAGTGGGGAAGCATGTTTACAACTCCTTCTTGATGCAGGCTACCAAGACTTACGAACAATGGCCGGAGAGCATGCGCCACCGCATTTGGGCCAAAAAGGTTAGGCCCCAGTACCCCTACTGACAATTGTTGTGGTTTGATGATTGGATCAGCTTTCGTGGGATGATGCGATCACAATGCTGAAGGAGAAGCGACCGGAAATGGTTCAGATAGTAGAACGTGCGCGCGCGGCTGCTGCTGGAGCGGCGTAATTTGTCTACTTTCGCTTGAAGTTGGCTGGTAGTTGTCGTAGGACTACAGCAGCAGCAACGACAAGAAAGACATTGCTGCGACGCTCGGCTGGTAGGGTCACCAATTTGACCGCACCACCCCGCTTAACCACTCAAATGCAGCGGCCAATGTCCACACTTGTTTCATCTCCGCCTCTTTAGTTTAACATAAGGGGCATTATTAGTGGTATCTGAAACTAAAGGGGTATTATTAGTTTACTCAGGGGTATCTCATTAGTTTTCTCAAACAGCGTAAATTATCGCTGGTCATCGTACAAGACGCCAACATGCGGCCGAAGCGTGGGGAGCTGCCGGCGCTGCTGGAGCGCCTGAACGAGAGCGTGGGGGTGTCGGCGCGCCGCCTCTTCGCGCAGCAGGCCACGCCGCCGCAGCTGCTGCAGCGCTCGCAGTCGGAGCAGCGCCGCCTGCTGCCGGAGCTCTGCGCGTTCGTGGAGTCGCTGCCGGCCGCCGCCTCTGGAGTCGCGTCGTCTTTGGTGCGCCGCGCCTTCCGCCACCCGGACGCGCAGTGGCTCAGCCGCAGCGCGCGGCAGAGCGGCATCTCGGCGCTACTCTGTCAGCAACTGCTGCGTCTGGCCAGGCAGCAGGACGGCGCCGAGGGCAACACGACGCTGCAGTGGTCGGTGGCGGAGCTGGCGGCGCGCGTGCTGCTGGACGCGCTGCTGTCGCCCTGCGCGCAGCGGCTGGGCCAGGCGCCGGACGCCTGCAGGTGGCGGCCCATGAAGGACAAGCCGCGGTTCCACGCCATGACGTGCTTCCCCGTGTGGTCCACGCTGCTGCCCTTCGCGGCGCTGCTGGCGCTGCGCTACCCGGAGCTCTTCCAGCGCGTGCTGGCGGAGTACCCGCCGCCTCTGGACAAGAAAGGGCACCGCGTTAACTGCGACTTTGCGCAGGTTACGGGCGTCTGGAGACTCGTGGAGGAGGTCAACAGAAGCGACAAGCAGAAGCAGGAGGCGGTCACACAGGTCATGACGACTTTGCTGCAGTTCGCGAGTGACAAGCTGCTGGTCGGGTCGCAGATCGCCAAGGAGGAAGCCCCGCACCTGGATGACCAGCTACTGGAGAAGTTCTTCACTGGACTGCAGGGTTTCTCGTTCAATTGCTGGAGGGCGGATGCGGTCACTAAACCGGCGCTGTTTGACGCAATCCGGGATGCACTGGTGGGTCCGGAGAGTCGAGCAGTTAAGGAGAATGGGGTGCCGCATCGTGTGGCTGTTTTCACGGCGGTGGGGAGCATGCTCGTGAGGAATCTCGCGGCGGATGTGGTGTCGATGCTCATCGAACGGATCGGTGACACGAGTGGAGAGGTTCGGAGCTCTCTGCTAACGTTCCTGGTTGGATTCTGTGCCCACTTGGACCTGGTGCCCGTATCGTCGGTGCTTGAGGTTCTCGATCTGTTGATGACTTCCTACAAGGCGGTATCGGAAGATGAAACACAGCGACAACGGCGTCTAGAGTTGCTGTTCTACATCTTGTATGTGGCGCTGCACCGTTGCCAGGCTGTCGACAGGTTACGAAAAGAGGTCAGCTCCAATGCCGCGGCTATCAAGGAGGTGCTGGCTCAGTTTCAGAGGCGGCTGTGCAGCGAAGTTGTGTACGAAGACTTTTACGTGGCTGCCCCAGTACACTGGACTGCGAGGGTGTGGAAGCACTGGGTGTTCTTGACCGACGAAGACATCCAGGCGTTTGTGTCGGATACTCACGAAAACGACCACGAGACGGAGGAAGAGTTCAAGAACCGGGTGGCAAGATGGCGAGCTTGCGAGGCCCTCGTTGCATTCCGGCCACCTTCGTTCGCGCTGTTTACGCAGATGAAAGTTCTGTTGAAACCTCACTTGATATCATCATCCCCTCTCACAGACGTGGCCGACGAGAATGGATTTTCCCTGCAAGCACGAAAGCGCCGGCGGACTGGAGACGCGGTGACGAACCCTGTGGACCCGGATAAACTCGAGCGCTCGTTCGATGTGCTGCTGTTGCCGGACGTCATGGAGCGCGTGTGCTCCTTCATGAGCGCGAAGCGGCTCTGTCGGATGGCTCTGGTATGCCGTGACTTCGCGGAGCTGAGCCATCGGTCGTCGCTGTGGCGGTCGCTGTACCTGCGCATGGGTGTCTCGGTGGTGAAGATAAAGCGAGGTGTGTTGCCCGCAGCCCCAGTCGAGTGCAGCCACGGCGACAGCTACGAGCACGACTGGCGCAGGCTGTACCAGTCGCGATGGAAGGTGCTGCGGAGGCTGCGGCGTACGCAGCGTCGGGCGATCGAAGCTGCGCAGTCAACGGATCGAGGCACTGAGGCCGCTACTAGCCCGGGCAACACGAGCGCGTTCGTCCCGCAAATCTGCCCGCACTGCGGCTGCAACCAGGTGTTCAAGACCGCGAGCGACTGGGACGCCCACCTCACGCGGCACCGCAAGTTCACGTGCTTGGAGCCTTCGTGCCGCGCGTCGCTGCTTGGGGCCCACAAGTTCAAGCAGCATATGCGCGCACACACAAAACCCGCCGAAGCCGAGCCAGCCGCCGCTGACGCTGATGCCAATGCCGTCACTGACACCACATCGCGGCTCCTGTGCGGCTACAAGGGCTGCAAGAAGACGTACGCGTCTGCCGCTCGCCTATCCACGCACGGAGGAAAGCGAACCACTTCGACAAGTGACGCCGGCTAGAATGCCACTAGGATAGTTGAATGACTGTACACACGTTCCGACTGCTAGCATTTGTTCTCTCTTCATCTTTCTCCTTTAAAGAAAAAAAATGTCTTGAAAAGAGGAAGCTGAAGAGGAGCATGCAATTCTTGATGACCACCCGCGGTATTGACCACGTCAGCATGCTGGCACCCATCCCTAAAACTTACTACCTGCAAGTTTCGCACTTAGCCGGAAGCCTCGCCTTTTACATACATACTTTGCTTTACTTTAGTACGTAAGCCGCGCTCACTCACGCAGCTCTCCCTCGACGCAGCAGCATCCCCGATCGCCCGATCGTCGTGACAATGCCCGACAGCGGCGCGAGCGGGCCCATGCCGGCGCTGGTGGCCAAGGCCAACGAGGACAAGACGGTGGCGCTGGTGGCCACGTGCTCCTTCATGCTGTCGCTGGCGCTGGGGCTGCGGCTGCTGGGCTGGTACCTGGCCAAGTCTCGGCGGCGGCGCAAGCGGCTGCAGCTGCTGCCGGGCCTGGGCTTCTACGCGCCGTTCCCCGTGGCGCTGCACGCGCTGGACGTGAGCGTGTTCGTCGTGCTCTGGTACGCGGTGAGCATCGGCATGACGCTCTTCAACAAGTGGTTCCTGCGCGTGTGGGCGGGCGGCGGCTACCCGTTCGCCACGACCATGACGTGCATCAACATGTTCGTCAAGTGCGCGCTCTCGCGGCTCATCGACCGCTGCAGCTCGGGCGGCCCCATGCTGGCCCTGCCCCCTAGCATCTACTGGAAGCTGGCCGTGCCCATCGGCGTGTGCACAGCGCTCGACATCATGCTGTCCAACCTGTCGCTGTTCTACATCACCGTCACGTTCTACACCATCGTCAAGTCCGGCGGCAACGTGTGGAACCTGCTCTTCTCCATCTGCCTGGGCCACCAGCGCCCGTCCTGGTCGCTCTTCGTGGTCATCGTGCTCATCTCGTCGGGCATCGGGCTGGCCAGCTACGGGTCTGCGCACTTTGTGCTCTACGGCTTCGTGCTGGTGCTGGCCGCGTCCGTGATCGGCACGCTCAGGTGGGTGCTCACCCAGTCGCTGCTGCAGGCCATGGAGGACAGCAACGGCCCGCCCAGGAACAAGGTGCTGGCGGTCGTGTACTACGTGTCGCCCGCGAGCGCCATGGGGCTTCTACCCATCGCGCTCTTCTCCGAGGCCAGCGACTACGCCACGTCGCGCTTCCTGCTCGACTCGCGGCTGCTGCTCATGTCGCTCGTGTTCATCTTCATCAGCGGCTGCCTGGCCTTCGTGCTCATCTTCATCGAGATCATGCTGGTCAAGAAGACGTCGGCGCTGTCGCTGGGCATCGCCGGCAGCTTCAAGGACGTCACGCAGGTGCTGCTCGCCGTCTTCATCTTCGGCGACCAGCTCATCGCCATCAACGTGTTCGGCCTGGTCGTGGCCACGTGCGGGATGCTGTTCTACACGTTCATCAAGCACACGACAGCAGAGGCCGCAAGCGACGCAAGGAGCGGCAAACTCAAGGGCTACCAGCGCGTGCCTACGTCCAACTCCGACCTGGAAGACGGCAGCGACGTCCAGTGCCAAGGCAGTGATAGCAACAAGCACAACATTGTGCCGGAGTTCCACATGAAGGACGAGAGGGGGGTCTTGGCATCAGGAACCAAGACGCTGAGCTCCGTCTCGCGCGTGGAGCTCGTGAGACGGGAGAGCAAGGAGTACTTCAATGCAGCCAGCATGGTCTCCTCCGGCGCCTCCCACGTGTGACGAGAACAAGGACGCTTTGTAACATTAGGCCAACCATTTGCGTCGAGTTCGACACCATAGACGCACGTCTGCCAGCTGAAAACCAGCAGCAGTTCCTGTTCTCGTGACCATCCAGTTGAATTAAATAGACCAACAGAACCGATCTTGCTTCACACAAGTGAATCACTACGTTCCGGTGTTGGCCTGGAAGGGATGGGGGGGGGGGGTCGCTTGGGGGTTCTTGACTTGACTCCATTACGCAACGATATGCGGGATGTACTCGCGTAGGCGCCCGTCGCGACAGGCACTGAAGATCCGTCCAGTCCGACCGGCAAGCGCGACCCCGCGCACTGCATCGTACTGAGGGCCTGTGAGCTCGGTCGTCACGCGAGGCTTCTCTCCAAGGTTGCTCCAGTTGCTGCAGGCACCATCGCCATGAGCAGTCCAAACACTACTGGCCGATGCTGGGTCGTCGACGGATGGTGCCGACACGGCGATGCTATGGATCGGCGACGAGCTCCGCGACAGCGCGTGCAACGGCGTTCTGCAAGAAAACAAATCATTAGACCAAGGAACCGTGCAGTCTTCAGACGTCTTCAAACGTACCCAGTGTGTCGTAGATCCCAAACCGTCAGCAGACCATCTTCACTTCCAGTGAACAGCATGGGCAGTGAAGAGTTGGCAGTAGTCGCAGCGCACGAGATGATCGAGCCCGCAAGACCGTCAACGTTTAGCACCTAGTCAAAGCAACAGCCTGGTGAGCATCTCGACCTCTAACTCAAACTTTGACTAGGTCTTACCGCTCCTCGCGCACGGATATCCACGCCCAATGTTTCTCCATTGTCGAGGCCAGCGAACAGCACTTTGCCGTCCGTCTCCGCCTCATTTTCACTCGTGTACGGCGGGTAGTCGCCTTCCGCCAGTAGTTGAGCAGTGTCGTCCATCACCGACAGGCAGTGAACGGCGCTCTGGTCGTCGTTCGCCCACTTGGCAATGACATCCTGCGTGCCGCAGTTCCACATTTGAATAAGTCCATCCGTCCCGCACGCTACAACACACCAAAGAAGCCACCGATCTTCATTAGTTAGTGGACCACCAAACAAAATAAAAAGTATCTTCCGCATTTACTCACACAGCACGTTTCTCCCTCTTCCGACGATCGCGACTTCCTCGACACCTCCTCGATGTCCCTTGAGCACTGCCGCGCACCGCCCACTGATACTCCAGATCCTCAGCGTAAAGTCCAACGAGCCCGTGAGCACAACCTGCGAGCTCGGGAAGAAGTGCGCGCTGGTGACGTCGGCCACGTGCCCCTTCAAGGGCAGCATCTGCGCAGGATTCTGGCTGTCCCAGAGCATGCAGACGCCGTCCGAGCCCCCGACCACCACGAAGCGCTCGTCCGGAGACACGTCCACACTGTGCAATTGCAGCAGCGCTGGAGGCGGCGCCCCGGGCGTGTCCGAGGCATCAACCGACGGCACGTCCACGGTCTCATTTGGCGCCTGGAAGACCGTGCGTAGCGTCCGCGTGGACGTCTCGGAGGCCTTCGCGTCCACTTGGACGTCGATCCACGAGTCCGCTCTGGCCAGAATCTGCACCAAGTGCGGAGCTTCGGGTGTCGTGGGGGCCGCAGACAGCGGCAGCTGGAACTGAGAGCTCGGACTGCAGTGCACCTCCGCCTTCGCGCGCTCGCCCTGAGCGAGTTCCTGATCGTTCGACGCCGCAATTCTCACGGTGCGTTCGTAGACGTCCAGCCAACAGGATTCCGCAGCGGTCTCCCAGTCCGGCTGCACCTGCATGTACATCTGCGCGTCCATCGAGGACGTCCCGGCGCTCGAGGTGAGCTCCTTCCTTTTTTTTTATTGATTAGCCGGGTTTTAGAAATAAAGTGGGTATTGTGCTTTGCACGAACTTTGGCATGCGATTAAGGGCTCTAAACCAACGAGCAAATCCTTCCCCGTCATCATATCTCGCAGTCTAACTCTAAGTTAAAGTTAAGCTAATCAACCGCCAGTACCAAGCACAACGCAGAGCAAGAACGGAGCGGTTGCCATGTTGGAAAACACTGCAAGTTGCTGCTGTTGAAGTTGCAGGGAACTGCTGCTGGAGCAGATACGCGACGAGGCAGTTGAGGTAGTGTAGACTGACGGTCGCATGCATGTCTAGGAGAGAGGGAGAAGGAGTTTGGCCGAGGTCATTCCCCAGAAGACCTCCAAGTGAACAAGTTGCTTTTGGTGCGTGTGAGCTTTGTGGTGCCGCATTCCAACAGCCACTGCAAGAATAAATCGGTTGTCGCTGCAAGAAAACAAACTGATAAGGTTCCCGATAGAATGGCGCCAACTCCTTGCATAATAGTAAGCACCGATTTCGGCGGGAACGTTTTCTTCTTCGCTCTCTTCGTCGTGGCCTTGCGCGTTAAACCAAGCTCGAATTTCAGAGCACGGCATATAGTAGCAGTAGAAAATTTCTACTAGAAATGTTTGGATGTGCAGGAAACGCTGACTTGAAAGCTGCTTGCAGCTCCTCGATATAAAAACAGGGATGTTCTTCAATATTGTAGACGTAGTTTAGTACGATAGATCGCCAACGCATGTCAATCATCGACTAGAAAGCAATCAGACAAAGCGAGCGAGTTAGAATTAGAATGTCAGGGCCGTAGTATTGTCGGATTTACTCCAGCCATTCAACGAAAGTGGGCATAACTCAACGTTAACACGTTGTCTTAGCAGCTATTCTATCTTAAATCGACGAGTTAGCCTCCTAACTCAATGATGGGCTAATCACCGTGATTTGCTAAAACAACGAATTACGTCGTTGTTTGGACAGAAAGCATGCAATGCACAATATTTATGATCTGGAATATACAATTATGTACCGCTTTCAGATTTCCAGATGTGGCGAAGGGGCGCGATCTTTTCAGTTTCAGTTTTAGCTTGTCAACGCACAGCAACGGAGCGCACTTCCAGCAGTGACAAGCTCATGGCGAGCGAGAGCGACACGCCGTCGCTGTCTTCGTCCTCCACGGCGTCTTCGTCCTCTGGAGAGGGGGGCGCGCCGGTTGCGAGGCCCAAGGCGGGGCTCATGGCGACGTATCTGCTGCGCACGGCGATGGACTGGCGCAGCAGCCGCGTCGACACATTGGAGCAGAAGGCGGCGGCGCGGAATGAAGAGGAAATAACACTAGAAGATGCTAGAAATAGCGGTGACAATAACAATGAGGTGAAGATTGAGAGGGGGGAGGGGGAACAGGAGGATCCGCTGGAGGTGGAGGCCGAGCCGGACGCTGCGTCGGTGGACGACCAGATGCCGGCGCTGGAGGGGGTCGAAGAGAAGGAGGGGGCCGCAGTGCAGAAGGAGAAGAAGCAGTTCGAAGTGACGTACCAGTGTTTTCCAGATGTGGAGGCGACGACGGAGTCGGACGAGGACGCAGTTGATGAATTGGCGCGGCGGTCGATGCAGTACTTGGACGTGTTGCTGCAGACGGACAAGTGTGGAGTCGGCTTGAATGTGGGGCTCAGTCGACTGGATGAAGGAGAGGAAGAGGGCGCGTGGGTGCTCGTCGTGCAGTCCTTTCGGAGAGTGAGTGGCGAGGATGTAGGACCCGCTGAAGCTTGTGGGAAGATCCTAGTGGGGGATATTCTACACGCAGTTGATGGCGAGGAAGTGTGTTCGCTGCAGCAGTTGCATGCAAAGCTGCAGGGTAGATTGGGAAAGAAGAGGAAGTTTGTGCTGCTGCGATTTCTGAGACCGTTGGCACTGGGCGAGGGTCCCGAAGCGTCGACTGCGTCACTACTGGATCAAAGACGACGGCCCGTTGGTGCAGACAAGGCTAGCTGGTCCGAGGTTGACGACCTGCTTCGGAGCAATCCTCAGTTGGCTGCATTTGTTCGACAGTTGGCAACGACCAACCAATTGCTGCAAGAGCAGCTTGTTGCCAGTAAGCTGAAGCAAGAAGAGCAGAACATCCAGCTCGACCAACTCCATGCGCTATACGCGCGGACACAAGCAGAAGGGCTGCCGCTGTTCTCATTGTCCAAGTCCATCCGTCCGTTCTCAAGAATAACCAGCTCCTCCCGTCTTGGCGATGCCGGAGCTGAGAAGCCGATTCCTACGAAAATCCAGACTGAAGTGACGGAAGCGGTCAGTGCAGAGTATTCCCGTCTACGACAGGAGTTCCAGCTGCAGCACCTACTCGACAAGCGTGAACTGGAGAAGAAGTATGCTGAAAAGGCGCAGAAGCTGGAGGAAGCTACTGCCAAGAAAGTGGAAATGCTGGAGGCAGGTTTCCAGCAAGCCCTCGAACAGTTTACTACATGTAGAAACCATCACTGCTCGTGTCATTGCCCGACAGCAACTACAACCGCTTTCCAGGACCAGGATGGCGATATCTTACTGCAAAAAGAACAGCAGTCCGCCGGTAGTATTGATGATCCCAATACCGGTACTGTCAAATTCGTCGAGCCTGTGAAGATGAAGGAAGAGGCGGCACTGCGGCAGATTCAGCATTTACTCGCAGAGTATGACGAGCGTAGGCGTGTGCGGACAACAAAGCTCATGGCAATCAGCCCCACCTCAGTAGACATCTGCAGCAGCTAAAGAGTGACGAAATAATAAAAAAAACTGTTTTCTGATTCAACTTTTAACTGGGCGTCCCTTCATGAATGTACATGACAGGTCGGAAACCTGTGATTTCGGCGAATTTAAGTCTTCAATGAGAGGAACATCGCCGTTGAGACCGACATGGATAGAAAGCCCTGCATCTAGCTTGGGTAATGCCGCTGTATGAAGCGCTAAATGTATGTAGATCTCGAGCGATTTATCCTCAAAGTTGGCGTTGCCTGGCGCCTCTGCGATGTTTCTTACCGTTATTTATGCAGCATATAAAAAGCTATATGTGTGACCTTTCAGGTTGGGATGAAAGATCACGAATTACTAGCGATAAGATGACTGACAAATAGTAAGGGGGGCTACGCTCCATGTCCTCGTTGCCGAACGGGGCAAGAAAAGGAGAAGCCACTTTGGCATTACTCCTTTGATGGACATATTAGTAGATACTCGTCTGGCCCACCTAAGAAACAACATTTCTATCTGGCCGTCAAAAAAAAATTCAAAAATTATCAGTTGGGGTAAACAATACCTCAAAATAAAGGTGAGATTTGGTGTTTTCGCGTCAGCTCATTGGCTGCTTGAAAACAGCAGGATTCAAGGAAACAGAGCAAGTTTTCTAAACCCGGATTTGGGTAACATTAGGGCTTTTTTGCGTAATGGCTACAAATTTTAGCGATATTCAAAATGATAGGTACCATTGGGAAGATCACTTATTGTGCCTCCCGTCATTTTGCCGAGTCCTACGTAGGACTTTGGAGATCAGTTAATCTGAGGTTGGTGGTCTCTAAATCTGAGATGCAAATCTCGGACGAGTCCGATGAGTGGTCTCCTGGAGTCTCTCCGTTCAATGGACTCCGGTTGGAGTCCAAGTCAAGCAATCTTTGTTTGGGGAAGCAAGCAATGCCGGAACCCGCGAAGGCGAATGGCGAAGACTGGAGTGTTTAACGTATCGACTGCATCGTGTTTTCATAGGTTTATTCTGCGTTTGACATACACCGTATTAGAGTCAGCTCGTATGAAAGTCCTGCCACAAGACTTGGCAGGAGTCCTTCGTAAGACCTCAAACCCCGAATGCCGTGAAAATGGGCGACATTCGGGCTTTCGGCTGTTTGTAGGACCTGCGCAAGTGCTTCCATCGGACTAGCAATTCTTGGTCCTAATTAACTACGACGGACCTGCTAATCTGCTCCGATAACCTAGCCCCATCTTAGTAGGTAGCTGTTTTACACGTCCGATTCGCCAAAACAACTGAAAAGCACAATAACTGCCGATGCGGAGAACCATCGTAGAGTATGATAGCGCTCCTGTGGGCGTTGTGGTGCTCGTATATATTTTGAGGTTTTACTAATCGATTTCGCCGTCCAGTCGAACTTTATGTCCAATCATATGGCTTAAGTCCGATTTATAGCCAATCCAATGCGATCTGAAAAAGTTGAGGTTTAATAGAAATGTTGTTTCTTAAGTGGGCCAGAGTAGTATGCAAAGTTTCAGCATTCCTAGACTCGCCAGGAAAAACCGAATTTATTCTTTTCCCGAGATCCCGTACATTGTTGAAGGGACGTCCAGTTACGTTAAATCGATAGCGTCTTAAAAGACGCTATCGTACGGGGTCGCAGTCACCAACTTGTTTCGTTGCTGTACTTGTTGCTAAGATTATTGTATATCTATAGAACAGCAAAATATGGCAAAGTGTCAACAAGGAAATATTTTCAGCTCTGCAAAGGACAAGGTTGTGATATAGTGCTTTCGCTTGGTGAAGGAACCTGCGGTGGTGGTAACTGTGGAGTTTGAGGAGAAATGCTATTAGACGGCAATTTTGTTTTCATCTTAGGGATAATACTGCGTAGCGGACGCGCAAGCAGCAGCCTCACGACCGCCACCACTTCTTCGCACGCTGTTGCTTCTTTAGCAGACTGTCCGCTTGGAGTTTCTCTCTCATCACCGCGTCGATCTTCTCTTGGTCGTCTCCGAGTTCGTCCCGAACTGAATCTTCTTCCCAGCCTTCTCCGCCTTCTCCACAGCGGGGAAGAGGAGCTCGTCTACCCTGGCCTTGTAGACGTTGATGTAGTCGACAAGGAGTTTCTTGTAGTCGGGATTGTTCTTCAGACCAAGCTTATTCAGCTCCTTCCGGATGTCCCCGAGGCTGAGCTTCTCCACGTACCACTGCTCCCACCTGTCGATCTTGAAATTCTTGTCGCGCGTCATCCTCTCGATGTCGTCGGCCAGGAAGAGGTTCGAATGGAGAGCGGGGGTCTTCTCCAAGCTCACGACCTTTTTGAGCGCCTTCTCCACAGCTGGGGCGCTTTCAGACGCCTTCTTCAAGCCAATGATCTTTGAAACGCTGAATATGCGCTCTTCATCGTCCTCGCTTGCTCTTGTCTCCGTTGTCGCTCCATGAAGTCGCAGTGCTCGCCTGTTCAGAAGTTCGTTGTGGGTCGTGCCTGCCTGTGTCTTCGTGTCAGCTGTAGCGTCACAAGCTGATAGAAGAGCTGCGACCGCCAGCAACACGTAGCTTGCGCGCATATTTGCTTGGTGGTGAGTTGGGCGCCGAAGCGGTTGCGCTCCGTGCGGCAAATTCCGAAGTGTCCCTTTGACCAGAGGTACAGTACTACAGCACTGTATTGTACGGCGGCTTGCTTGATCATTTCATTTGTGAGGGAATCATTGCCACCTGGGATATGTTTTGGGATCCGCTTCCAAACGTAGAGACGAAAAGGTCAAGCTTTATTGCCTACCTAATGGCCCAGGGCGGGCCGGGATTATGATAATACACGTGTTCCGTATTCAAATACTGTATGCCACAGTGTATACGCTCATGTACGTGACTGACGTTTTCTGTTCTTGCCAAGACTCTTACGATTTGCGGTCTTCATACAGACAACCCTCTCTTTGTAGTGGTATCCCAAATAGTAATACCCTCTGGTTAGCCTAACTGAGGCTTCTCCGTTCAGCGCTGGACTAGAACCCGCGTTGTTGCCCGTGCAGTCCTTCCAAGCTCACCAGAATAGTGGCCAGCGTATCGTCACTCCCCACGAGATACATTATACTGCAATGCAGATATTATACTGTAATGTCCAACTTGTACATAACGCTATGATCACGTATGGATTCACCAAGTTCCTAAATGGTGGCATTATCACTATCACTACGATGGTTATGGTACAGCTCTAGATAGGGATATCTCAGGTAGTGGTTTCCCGAGCCTCGCAAACACGTTAGCTAAGCGCAGTTTGCAAAAGGTGTTTGTATGCTTGCTACGCTATCACTCATGTCAAATTAATGCTTCCTCAAGGGGACTGTTGAACTTCGCGTGCAAGCCAGCGATAAGCGCTTCAACCCTTTCTTAGTTGAAGCGGTGAATTGGGCAGCTAACCAAGTCAGCAGTTCGGATTTCTAAATGTTATAGAGGTTGGCTGCGGATGTTGGAGATCCTGCCCTAAGGATTGCACTAAATGAGCACAATATACCTCACTAGAAAAATGAAAAGGATTTCTAAATGTCGTCTTCCTTGAAACACCTCGCATCACTCAGTTGCGATTTCTGTTCACGCAGTGAATCAATTGGTACGTTGTGTGGCTAGTATAAAAGTCTGCAGGTGCCTGAAAATAGAAATAGTAAGTTAAGTTGGCTCTACGTTTGAGCTTTGCAAGCCGTGGACTGTAAACTTGATCAAATTGAAATCGATGAGTCCGATGAAAGAATGCAACCGTGTACAGATAGCAGGTTGGTCGAGGTCAAAGTTTCACGGCTACTTGGAGCCTCCAAGCTAGAGGTGACAGCGAGACAAATCTACTAAGGTAGCCTACCTACCATTGGTAGGTGTTCCGCATAACCATAGCGTCGGTGAAATTGGCAAAAGCTGGCTCTGCTTCACTCCTGCTTCATTCATCTCGGTTTTATTAGACTCTATTATGCTTGTATCCTCGTATACGAAGTATGGACAGCCTAAACGGGTAGACCATATTGCAGTCAATAAAATTGAATGGGACGTATGTCAGCTCATGGCAACCAGGCCCCGCCCAGTAGTACGTACATCTAGACATGTCCTCGACGCTGATGCGTGACGAAATAAGAAAAATATTCTGACGTTCAACAGCTAGTATAACGGGAAAAAACTGCGACTAAAAAACCTTCAGTCCTCGCAAGAGTGCGAAATAGCGGGTTGCAGTGCTTCCTGACTGTGCCTTGATCTCTGTGTTGGAACGTTTCGCTCTATCATGCATTTTTTATTCCTATCTGCACTCTCAGACAATATAACAGGGAGGATATATTAGACTGAAACATCGCTTCATGCTTGCGCGACGACCTCAAGATGGTGAATCTTGATCCCAATTATGCCCGCTGCGCGGCCACCTTGCGATATTTCTAACCTACGCTTCGTCTTCGAAACGAACTCGTCGATTGCTAACAACATCGGGAGCTTGGTCGTCCGTCGTTAGAAGGCTTGAATCTGTTGAGATAGTCCAGAAGCAACTTGAAATAACTCTTTTTCCGTACTTGGCCGGCTTGACCCTGATCTCCACAGCGGTGAGTCTCTCGAGGTACCATTTGTTAAATATGCCGTCCCTGAACTTGGTATTGCACGTAATGTGCCTGACGTCCTCCACAGCACTGTATCACTCGACGGATTTGAAGCTGCTAAAACAACGTCCACAACGGAGAAGACCGTAGCTGCTGCCAGCAGAAGCACATCTTAAACGCATTGGTGCCTCTTGGTCTGCCGGGCTTTGTGTTCCTGAAGGTAAATTCCGAAATGACCTCGAGCTCAAATCGTTTCTAACAGCTGCACCATCCAGTCGGGCGTGATTCCACGCAAACCGGGATTTTTGTGTTAGATTGGCCGACCCCGTTATGAAGAAAATGAGGAAAAAATGGGGTGGCAAAGCCTTGTCTTAGTGTAGTTTACTGACAAAATGTAAGGAAGATACAAAGTACGGTCAGATATTTGTACGGTATTGCTTTTTGTTTTTTAGGAATGGTTGCACATTTTAAACTAGTCAATAATGTTTTGAGTAGTTACTTTTTCATTCTCGATCAGCTACGAGTGACAACTCCAGACGAAAAAAGTGACTAACGGATTTTACTGAATAGAAGCCGGTCTTCTAATTCCCATAAGCCCCTGTGCAAAATTCAAATGAAGCAAAAACTCAATTATCGAGTTTAAAATGTGCCCCCCCCTAAATTCGCGCTGGGATCTCTCCTTGTCCCTCTATCAGCTGGAGAAAGTCGGCATTCAGCCAGTTGCCGCGCTCATTCTTTGCAGTGAAAATGTACACAACGTCGCTTCTCCTGCATATGAGGATGTCCAAGAGAAAGATGAACTCAAGTTCCGTGTCGAGGCTCGTCCTGTCATTCGGACAGGTTGGGATCAACCCGTTGACTATCTGATGGATGGCAACTGGCCAAAGGGGGTTTTCTGTCAGGGACTTTCCTCCTCGTGCTACGGTTGAGTAGTATTGTGCTTTGCATCTATTTTGGCAAAACTGAATAACAAAACTCTGTTGAAAAGTCTGTATTAGATAGGCAAGCTCTGGATTAAACTCTTGGTTACGATGTAAAACTCTTCGTTACATAGTGCTAACTCGGGATTAAAGGCTCTTTTAGAGGCGCAAAGGCCGAATTGCACTACCACCAGTGCATTTCAGACTTTGTCGCCCGTAAGGCAGAGCACAGAACTCCAGAGCAGCAATCCCACTGTTCCCATGACCTACTCGGCTGATTTTCGCTGGCGTGCTGTATCGCTGCTGCACGTGTACGGCATCACCGTGAATTTCATCAGCGACATCTTTGGGCCCAAGCCTCGCACAATATTTCGCTGGTACAGCCTTTTCTTGGAGAAAGGTGTTGTAGATGAAGACGTAGAGCCATCTCGCAGCTCAAGATGGCCACCAGAAGTTGTCGCCGACGTTCACGAGTATGTTAAAGGACATCCTACTTTCTACCTCGAGGAACTACAGACGTATCTACAAGAAGAACACCCCGAAGTCACCAATGTGTCCCTTTCAACGATTTGCCGGGCGCTTCATTTTGATATGGGGCTTTCAAAGAAGGTTCTGACGCGTGCGGCTCGTGAAAGTGTTCCAGAAGAGGTATCGTAATTCTCTCAGCCCTTAATCTGAGAGCACAGGGTGTTCGCAGAGCCGGTTCGGCAAATTTAATGCAATGTTTTTATTTTGCTGCGGCGGAGTTAGAAATGTTGCAAAGAAAAAGATGCGAATGTTGTAGCTGTGGTAACTGCCTACACAACCTGGCTTGTGATCTCTTCGCGATGATCATCGTCATTCATGTCCGTTTCGGGCGGCTCAACAGGAACGAAATCGTGGTAAATACCTTGAGTAAAGATGTCGTGAGCGGGCAAGCCTACTGCGGCTCGAAGCGATCGCACGTCCACTTGAAAATCAGTCCAATTGCAATTTATCTGTAGCCGGATAGTTGCCACTTTGTCTCGGTCAGCGGTAGACTCGGCGTTAAGTGCAGCCATGGAAGCGTCAAGAGCCATGGCCTGTCTCGTAGTGTTATCACCAGGTAGCGCGAATGGCGTCTCATCAGGCTGACGAGCATGTGCAGTGGTGACATGGTTCCTTGTAATTGGCCCCAATGAAATGTTGTTATCCTGCTGGTATTGCTGGACGGCTACTGTAGCACGATGTATCGTAGGTTGGGGGTCTCGACTTCGACAATAAATACAGAACTCAAAGCGTAGATTGCCGAAAATGTCCTGGTTCCAAGCTCGTTTATCTTTACTCGAGACCCGTTTCACACGCTGGCTGAGTAAGGCGGTAAAGTTATCTTCTGTCATGATCTCGTAGCGATGTTGCGGAGCTCCTTTGCTTGCTCGAAAGTAGATGTTCTGGTCCTCAAGAATAAGCTTTGTGAAGGGTGGGCCCTCCAACAAAGCGATAATCTTGGCTCGCAACACACTAAATTTCTCGTGCGCATTAAATTCTAAGTTCTTCGTTTTTCCATTTCGGGGGGTTACCCTCAATCGATCCTTTGCGAGCCGTAACCATTGCGCGCAGCGATTTATCATTCGGAAGCAACACTGCTTGAGGTGTAGCACGTGTGGTGCGTCTCGTTGTCTACGCATATAATACAACGCAAATAAGCAAGATTTGGATTGAAAAGCAATAAACAAATAAAACATAATCGTACTTCTGGTGGCATTGCTGAACAATGTGTTCGCTGCAATTGAATCAATAGACCTGCGGTTTATAAAAATTGGGTAAGGCACGTTCAAGGCATAGACAACAGACAGGTAGTACTACCGCACCTTGACTTCACCGTGGTATTTCTCACTTGGTTGGAGCTTGCCTTCCTGGCGTAAGGATAAACTGTTCGACACAAATTCAGACAAAAATATCATTTTTCTGCAATACAATAGCACGCGTACAGCGCTCACGACTCACGTGAATGTCGGGTCCTGTGAATGATGCGCTGCGGTTCACAACTCTGCACTGCTTGAATCGACAACGTCGCGGCTGTCTGCATGAACAATCATCCGCAGGGTTAGCCTACAGCGTTCAGACCAGAAGAATAGCAAGCATATGACGTACCCACGGGCAGCAATGCCTGCACGTTCACAGCCGCCCTTGTTATAGACATCCTGCAGTCAGCTCGCGGCACTTAGTAGTCATGGAGCACACAGCGCTTACCGAGGAGAGACGTGAGCGGTGAATAGCGGAGCTGTGCGAAGTAGGAGAGTTACGACAGAGGCGTCTTATGAATGACAGTTTAGCAGGCGGTTGTGGCGCTAATTACGAGCTAGCAAGTCTATTTTAGAGTTCGGTCCGGATTACCCTGATCTGTTTTACAATTGCCTGGAAGTCTGTATTAATGAGCTAAAACGGGCGGCATTCTGCCGGCAAAGCACAATACGTGCTATTGATAATGAATGGCTTTGAAACTGGACTTCTACTACTCAAGTGTCTTCTTTACCGGCTCATACTCTTCTTGCTGCTACTCGGTCCTCAGGACAACAGGTCACGCTGGGGCGCTAAAGCTGCTACTGCAAGGAGTCTTGACTTTGATTGCATTCTTGACGTCGATCGCACGCGTACGCACTGGTGACGAGTTGTCCTCCGACCAAATCAGTGCATACGATTTTCTGTATCTTGCTCCCTTTCGCGCCTCGTAGAATACAGTATGGCAACTTTCAGAATGCGAAAAGAGTGGTTGAATCAATGTCGTGATCAATGGTGAACGCTGCGTGCTTCGTTAACCATACAAAAAAATGTCCACATCTACCTATCATCGTAAAGGGCCAAGCCTCGCGCAGCTCGTTGGTTTTATAAAGTGGAAAGTCAATCAAAATTCTATTGGAATGCATGGGAAACACCTCAATGGCGTAGTGGAAGTCCGGTGCTCTAGTCATTATCCACAACAATGTCCGGGAAGTCATCGTCGTCGTCGTTGTCGTCGGCCTCGACTGTGGCGACAGGAGCCTTCTTCTCGTCATCACTGTCGAATGAAAGTCAACACAATGGCAATCACCCGCGCCCACGAAGGGAACGTTCTTGGCCTGGCACCTAGCGCACGGAAGATGTCGAGGCCGGATTCCCGTCCGGTGACATCACGAGACAGTTGTTTTTTGTGCTCTATGATAAATTGACTACATTACATAAATGCGATGTTGAAGTAAAGATAAATAAATGTGTTCAAGACGTATACGAGCTCTGGCGGGAACAACACGAGATTGTTGCCGAAGCACGCAACCCAGACATGTTTCATTACTAAAGGTTGAATAGCCTTGAATTACAACGTGTAATTCATTCTCGATGCGGTACCCGCTAGCGAAAGTTAGACAACCGGCACAGACGCGTCTCGTACCACGTCCCCCAGCCCGAGCAAATAGTCCCGTTCAGCATCAGCGAGACGTCTGAGGGCATTCGTAAAGTATATCGTGGAAGCCGTAGCCATTCCCGCCGAGACGAATGGAGTGGAGAGAAAAAGCGCGACACACATCAATGCCGCGCAAATGCTGAAAATCCATTTGCTGTACGTGGCCCATCGTGCCTTGCCTGTTAGTGAAAAAGCCATTAGTGAGTGAGTCTATGTGACAGATATCTCGAGGATTTACATGAATACGTACGCTGGTATTCTCGATACAGCCGTCTTCGCTTGGTGAGTCCAGGGAAGTCGAAGAGTAAGTCAATGTGGCCATCTCCACCCTTCGGGAAGGCGAAGGTGCTCAAGAGTGCGTCAGGGCGCATTCCCCTGTTTTTCACGGCCTCGATCCGCGCTGGGACCTCTCCTTTTCCATCTCTGAGCTGGAGAAACTCGGCGTCGTCGGCTTTGAGCCAGTCGCCGTGCTCATCCTGTGCAAGGAAGAGGAACATATCTCCATTCCCCCTTCAATGAATCGTGGCTTTGATTGCAAACACGGTGTCCATCACGCTCGTACACCCTGAGATTTCCACAAGGACGAGTCGTCCTTCTTTTAATTCAGCACACACCAGCTTCTCCATCTTGTTCTGCTCCCACGACTTGTTATCAGACAACACCTCGGTCGTGTTGAGCTGTTGGCGGTAACTTGGTAACTTCCAGAATGACCGCAGAAAATGTAAAAGGTGTAGTCAGTTGATGTCAAAATTTGCTAAAGCGCATCATCGACGGAAGAAGAGGACTGAACATCACACTTTTCAACAGTGTATATATAGCGCATGCTATAAGCAATTGTTTCAACATTTGTCTTACACGTTCAGTCGCTTTCCAGCTTGTCGTCAGCCTCGATATCGCCCATGCCCTCACAAATCGCAACCCACGTAGTGAAAAGTATCTTCCCCGCATCGTCCTCGCACTTGTGGCCCATCGAGTAGCAAAACGATTCCACGGACGACACGAAGAATATCGCCGAAGGACCCAAATGCGGGATCGGATTGTACACGTGCAGACTCTTTACCGTCAGCAAGCTTGTCTTGCCACCCAGCTCAAACTCTCTCGCGTACGGGTATCGCCCAATATTGGAGATATTTCCGTCCGAGTTCACTGAGTTTCGGATATTGAGTCTCTCGGCGTCCGACGGCTTCATCTGCGCGTTCACGAACTCGTCGATGGTCAGCATCACTGCGGTCATCTGCATATTCTTCTCCAGATCCCCATCGATTTCGCTCTTCGCACGCCGTGCAAGGTCCCAGAACGACGTGGACTTTAGGTCGACTCCTTCCTTGCCAATCCACTCGAGATCAGCGAACGATATGAAGGCAGCAACATGGTCTTCTTCGGCGGGTTGAGGCACACGCCTGCGCATATTATAGTCCAGATCTACCATCATCTTGAACGGCTGCGCGGGGTCGGACTCGGGCTGCGACTTCGCGGCTGGGTAGAAGGCCAACACGACGGCGCTCACCAATGCCCCCGCAAAGGTGACATTCTCGGCTTTGCACTTGGCTAGGGTCTTGCGCATGCAAGTAGAATCGCCCTCCGCGAAAGATGCTGAGATGGGGTTCGTGACGGGCGGCATCACGAAGTCGTGCTGGTCACTTTGAGCAGGTAGAACGGGCTTGAACTTCTGTGCCACGCTGCGGTAGATCGGCTTGGCGAACAATAACACGAGTCCACTTTGGACAGTCACATGTTGGAGAGCGCGTTGTCGTAGAACGCAGCACGCAGCGGGAATTCTTCTACTGCGGTAGAGTGATTCTCTTCTCGTGAGAGTTGGGCGACTTGCTCGAAGATGCAGTTCAGCACCACCATTCCCGAGTACCCGTCCGACATGTAATGGTCGGAGAAGAGTATGAGGCGCGCCTGGTTGGCGTTGTCATCGTCGCCGACCCACACCACCAAGAAGAACGGGAATTGCGTGTACCGATCGATGGCGATGTTGCACTCGTTGTCAGCGTACTGCTGCCAATCACTGAAGGTGCCTTCGGTACTTCCAGAGTGCCCGCGTTCGCAGGAGGTTCTTGCTGCTGATGTCGTCGACGGTTAGAGGTGCTTGAATCTCCGCCAGGAAGTCGTCGCCCTTGACTTGTAGCGCGCATGCGCGGGTGTATGTTGAAAGTGCGCATGAGTGCCTCGGGCAGGAATCGGACCAGAGTCTCGACGTCTCCAGCCACGAGCATCGAGTGCACAATCTTCATGGAGGTGTCTGCTGCCATGGTGACGGCGCGCTCGAAGCCTCGCAGCTCCACTCGCTGTGGGTAATGGGTTCTGTTGTTGTCGGTCATGGCGCTTGGGTTGGTTCTGGTTAGTCGATTGAATTGTGAGACTCAAACCCAGTTGAGGAGAGTTCCAGCTGGTACATGGAGTGTGAATTTACTTACCGACAGCTTCCACCAATCCACCGTCGCGTAAGCCATAGAATCCGAATGTTTATCGGACCCCCCCCCATCGAACCGGACAGCATCCGTCAGCATTACAGTCAGTAATTCTCTCAGTATTTCTTCATTGGTACAATACAATTCGCACGCATCCACAAGTCTAAAATCTCCCAGCGATCGCCTCACCGCCACTTAATCCAGCAGGTCAATATACCTTACGAGGATTTGCTTAATCTTGTCCATGACGTCTTTCGGCATCACCGAGTCCTCCTCCGCCCCCGCGTCCAGTAGCGACTCCAAGACGTCCAACAGCTCCCGTTTGCGGTACATCTGCGACTGCAGGTAGAGCGGCGAGGCCAGCGCGCGCTGCAGCAGCTCCATGTAGTGCAGCCTGGTCTCGTCCTCCTGCGGCAGGTCCGTGCTCTCTCGAATCACGAGGTCGATGAGCACCTTAAAGTCGTTCACGAACACCAACGCCGACGCCGTTTCGTCCGCCAGAATGTCCCCGAACAACTGCGTGCAATCCCCAAACTAAGAGTTAGCACCTCTCTACCTGTCACTCTACCTCATTCTACCGTACCTGTAGAGCGTTCCAGAGATGTACCAGTCTCTCGGGCGGACACGGACAGCCGCACGAGTTGATGACGTGCAGCAGCGCGCCGCTCAGATGCTCCCGGCCGTCCTTCATGTCGTGCAGCACCTCCCCCACCAGCACCGAGCGGCCGCACGCGCGCTCGTGCGCGTGGAAGAGGCCGAGGCACACGGTGGCGGCCGCGAAGACCTTGGTGGAGCAGCTGGACAGCAGCCGCAGCAGCTTCGTCAGCATGCCCGCGTACATGCTGCCGAGCCGGAAGACGCCCGCGCACACGGCGCTGCGCGTGGCCAGCAGCACGCGCTCCAGGAAGCCCAGCCACGCGAACAGCTGCGCCGCCTGCTTTGCGTCCGCGGCGCTGAGCTCCTCCAGTGCCTGGCACGTGGAGCTCACGACCGCGCGCAGCTTGTGCGACTCGCCGGCGTGGATCCTGACGCAGGCGTCGTCATCCAGCGCGTTGCAGCACACGCCCAGCAGCTCCGCGGCGCGGATGCGCAGCCAAAGCGGCGCGAAGACGACGTCGAGGACGAGACCCCAGAGCTCGCGCGCGGTCTCGCTGGACGGCGCGTCGGAGAAGGAGGGGCTGCGGTTGTTATCGTCGTTGGTGGGGTGCACGCGCAGCTGCCGCTCGACGCGCGCGAGCAGCTCCAGGTTCTCGCTCTGGTCCATGGGCGAGTCCACGAGGCTGCGCAGGCCCATTGCGGAGACTATGTGGCGCGCTCCGGGGACCGCAGATAACCTATTTCAGTGGTTCAGGTTGCTCGTTGAGGGGGCGCAAAACAACTTGAGCCACCTCGCAACCCGGATTTGTATGGTGTTGTACAGATTGGCTCGTTGGGGTGTTCGTCCCGCTATTAAAACTCTAATTTAGAGTTTGTCCATGACAAAAAGACTTTGGCAACGTTGATTCATGCTCTTTCGTAAGACGATACTTAGCCCCAGAGAGCCTACCGTAAGGCAAAGCGTCTTACGTTTTGCAATCAACGCATTTTAGCTACATCTTGGTTTTAGTATACCAGTGGCTACATTGTATTTTGTCCGTCAAAACGTAAGACAGTTTGTCGGACAACAATTTGCACCATGCGATTGGCCAAAACTTTCAGAGGGTAGTGTCGTTGCGTGCGTTCCTCCGTTGAGCATGTAGGAACCCGAGGACAACCGCTTTGCCGTTTTTGAATTGCTCGTGTCGCCTACAGTCGAGCAGACGAAATAAGGCGCTCACAAGCACGAACATGTAGTCGGTAGTGCGGCCCTACTGCCAACTTCAATGTACACGCTTGTTTGAGAATGGTTAAGAAATAAATGCACCCGAACCAGTAGCCCAGCTTGACAAACAAAACGTTCAGGGCTTTATAGTGAATTCTAGTTAATGCATAACCAAATAGAGCCCCTCTTCCTCCGGTAGCGGCCCACGAACCCTGTCGTGTCCTCTGAGGACGCCTCCGAGCGAAACAGTGCACGACGTGCGCGCACACATGCTCCGCACCGAGGTGTTGTCGGAGGACGCGAGGGAGTAGACATTCAATACATTATGAGATCTTACCAAAGTCATGAAATGAACTGTTTTGTAGTAGCAACAAGGCAGCGTCAGCCAGTCTTCGTATTTGTATTTGTAGTTGTTGCGGTTTGCTTGGCTACCTTACTCCCGGAGGCGCACACTGCTGCAGCTCCACCTACGTCGGTAGTGGACACCACCGACCTCACCCGCGGCCACGTGTAGGCAAGCTGTTGGTGGTGTCGCAAACAAATAACTACAAAACGACGTGAGGGCCTCTAAGTGTCAAATGAGCGGCGAAAATTCTCGGGAATACATGAAAAATGCCAAAGCTAAAGTAATTGATCAGCCCGGCTGAAGGCGCTTACCAGTTTGCTCGGCCTGCTACTGTAGTACTAGGAAATCTAAATGATCTAAGCTCGCCGTGGTGTTTTAAATATGTAGAGGGAGTTTGTTGGTGTCGCAGCGCTCCTCCGCACAGTTCTATCGAACCGCCAATCATTACTACCATAACTATGCTGCGCCCGATATTAGTCAGGATACGAAGTGCAACGAAATGCATCAAAAAGAGTAGCGAAGAGGAACGCGGGCCTTCCTAGCAGAGCCTGCGAGCACTCTGCGCCTGGCAGTGCCAACAGAATTGGCAAGTCGTACTATTCGCCAATCAAATCACTAGATTTGATTTGTCGTCAAACTGTCTTACGAATCAATCGTAAGACAGTTTGACGAAGTTACGAATGCTCGACACAAGTGATTGAATGTATTGTGGCGACATTCAAGCAACATGCACGTAACGTTACAGTGCAGATTAGTGCACCATTAGCATCAATTGGTGTACAGTCTTCGTCGTCCAGCACCCCGTGACGGGCAAGTGTATGTAGATTGCAGAGTACCACAATTTTTGCGATCCGAAGTCACTGCTCGTGCAACGGAGGTAGTTGTCATGTGTACCGGTGTGCTCCTCGGCAAAAGTCGACGTTCACCACCAAGTCGCCGTCGTTCAGCTCCACATACCCCAATCACGTGGGGTCGGCAGCACTGCTTAAAAACCAGGCAACTTCATGCTTCGAGCCTCGAAGTTCGCTATATTCGTATAATAACTCAATTTTGTGACAGGATTGAGATTCTTGTCATTCTGTGTCGATTGTGATAGTGGCTAGACGGACAGAACATTGATTATCCTTGGTTCTGTCAATTCATACAGAACAATGCACAGAAGATTACCTGTATTACTTTATAAAATACCTTGTAAACATTATCACGCACGAATCGCAAGTGAATCTATCGCATTATTGGAGCTAGTTCCCGTGTTGCAGCACACACAATGGACAGTACTGGGGCACGTGTCCAGCGGCGCTGCACTGCACTGGGTAGTATGGGTAAAGCTGGCTCCGCTCGCTTGGGCGTCCTAGAACTGGTCGTGGGTGGTGCGGCCTTGGTGAAGAATGCTCGGGGTCGCCATCCCCGCAGCCACGGGGCACTTGGAGCGTGTATCGGCCCAAATACCTTCGTTGTGGCATGGTGCAACGGGAAAAGTGGTCCTTTTCAACGTGGAGCCAACCAGGCCTAGTTATCGTGGGATGCCGGATCTGTACGTAGCAATAAGTACACGGTATATACATGCCAACGCAGCTAGACATACGAAGGCGAATTCATTGTAGGCTTAGTGATGTTTCTATCTGCAGTACCATTCGTTGGCCTTCACGAGCACCGACTAGAAGATCAATAAGTCGTTTGCAACCACCACGGCTTTTGCTAAAGCTGCTTCGACATTATGAAACTCGAGGACAAGAGCGTGGGCTACCACACCAATGACATAATGCCATACAATCAATTGCCTGTCTCCCGCGCTAAGCCAAGTGCAAGCGGGTGCAGGTTCTCTGTGTTTACGTGTTTAGTGCCCTGAAGAGTCACTGTAGATGGTTTGCGTCTGCATCTAGGAGTAACCCGGCTTTATCTACTTCTCCACACCGAAGGTGCTCAATTTGTAAGGATGATAACGAACGAGCCGTACCTCTGAAGTTTGGTGTGATGCCGGCGGACCCTAACCGACACAGCTCAGGATGGAAGATATTGCGCGCACCATGACCGATCTCGACATCACGGCCCAAAGCAAACCTGTCTGACCGCAGTGACGTTCGCGGCACGCTGTGTATAATGAAATTGTTGCTCTCCAAGAACGAGGGCGAGGGGGTTCCCGGGAAGGACCGAGACGTACTCTACTTGACTGGCAAGAGGAGAGCCAACTCATACCTGCACCAGATACATCGTCCCGCATTTTGCACTCATTGGCGCCCACAGCCTTCATGGCTTGCTCTAGCCATGCCACGACGACGAAGATGTCATGAGGGTGAAAAGCTAAGCGGGACCGACGTCCGCTGCAATGCCGAGTCGATGCTGATCTCGTTGGTACAATCGAAAGCGGGGGTATCCGCAGTGCTGCGCCTTCATAGCACGTAGCTTGCTTCGGCTGTGTGAATACCTGGAACCCAAAGGACCGGGCCATTGGATAACGTAAGTTTGATCTATTTAAGCTTTAGTCACTCCGGCCTCAACGTTTGTGTCTGTCAAAGCTCGATGATGCGATCTAGATAGCTGTACAAGTTAGACCAAGTTACATCTAGGACCCGGTAGTCTTGGTAGCGAGCAGCTACACAAGTTTGTAGTGGTGGAGCGACGTAAGCTCTTTCGGACGAATTGCGCTGGCCAAGTTGAAGCGCCCAAGCCTCCTTAATTTGATACTCAGACTACAACTTTATGTCGCCTATACCGACACGCTCCGAGGTGTTCCTCGCTCATTTTAGAATTCGACGCCCACGAAGCACAATGCAAGAATGGCGCTGACACAGGGAACTGGACACGGCAGAAACACACGAAAGCGTGCCGCACACGTATAGGTTTGAACGAATGAACGAATGGCTTTCGCTGTCTGTAATGACTGACGCTCGCGTCTGCATGCTGGTGTACAGGGTGAGCTGCTGTTGAACCTGCCTGACGGGCTCTGGCTTGCGTCAGGGTGGGTGCGTGTATGCCGCCGGCGCTTCATTTTCCGCAGTGTCGGACCAACGGCGTCGCTCTCAGTGCCTAGTCGTGCATCAAGGCTGTGCTCCTGCGGCTATCTTTGACGTGTCGGCCCCGGAAGCCTTCTTCCACGAGGGGCATTTCATGCGAGTTCATGGCGGAACCTGTACATCAAGCTCGAGCTCAGTGAGTTGAAGACCAAGGCGGGGAGATTCCAAGTACGGGTTCTTCGACGTAGGCAGAAGAGTTACTGTCCGAGTCGAGCCCTACTCGACGAAGTCTACATCGATTTGCTGCCTTCAGCAAAGGAAACCTGCTGTGCAGCGACACATCGGAGAAGACGAGGGCGACAAGTCAGAGTATCAGTCGGGTGAAGTGTTGACGTATGCCACGACAGCTATCCGCAGCTCCAACAAGGAGATCGTACGCATTAATTGTTGAGTATAGCCATGATGGCACAAAAGCTGCGCAGCAAGTATGGCATGAAAGCTGCGGTGATCTATTGTGTAAAAGTAAATAAACCTTTGTTAGCCCCCAATGCGCTTTTGATGTAAACGCTTCTGCGGGACTTTATACTGAATTCAGTCTTTAGCACTTCTGCGCGGCTGCATCCGGTCGCTAGCAACTTAAATTCCTTTGTCGGTGGTGGCTGCCCAAGCGCATGAAACTTACAGCACTGTTAGCTTTGAGTTCACGATGTTTATAATCAACGCGAGCTTTATCAGTGTGCATGGCGTGGTGAAGCAAACAACGCTATCGTTTGAGCACGATGCGCGAGGGTTGTCGGCAAGTATGTTCATCCGTGGCACTTGGTGCTTTTACTGCTGGTTCCAATAGACTGTTCTGTCCAATGTTCTGTCCGGCTATGACAGAGCACTGTACAGAACACCCATTGTGTTCTGTCCGTCTAGCCACAGCCGTCGATTGTCCGATGTGCTGCAGCAAGGTTGTGCCGGGCGCCCGCCCTTCACTGACAAGAATTCAAAGACCACGTTCCACATCCCAAAGTGAATCCCAGACGGCAACAACTCCTTCCCATCACCCGGTTGAGGACACTCGTTCAGTGCACTCGGTGATTCGACGCACTCAGTCACAGCGGAGTTACCGCGCCTTCCAGCACTTCGTCTTAATCCCGCCACCATGCGCCTGGGTCGTGGCGTACTGCTAGTCGCGACGATCTCCCTTCTTTCAAGCAGCAACGCCGTTCCAGCCACAACCGGCAAGAGTAAGGGGCTGAAATTGCAAGGCGACAGCAGCGACAAGCGCTATCTGCGAGTACACAAGGCCATCAGCACCACGAGGGACGAAGAGGAGCGAACGTTCGACTTGAAAAAAAAGACTCCCAACGATTTCGCCAGAAAGATCCTGAACAAAATGACGCAGGACGACGTGTACAAGCTCGAGATGTTTGCGAAGTGGCAGCAGCACGGACTCAGCAATGGGGAGGTCGCGTTGAAACTGAATGTGCCTTACGGCGACAAGTACCTGCCGCTTCTCTTAGAGTACTTGAACCATATTCAGCCGACAGTTTCCGGGGTGGCGAAGAAGCCACGTATTCGTTTCGGAGGTGTTGACGTTCGATACTTTCATGACGATGAAACTCTACAATGGCTACGGCACTTTGGACGATAACGAGAGGGCTCTGGAGTAAATCAAAAACATTTTTACTTCAAACAAATCCGGTTTATGAAGGTTGCAAGGCACATGGTTTCTGCAGGACCTAGCCGTATGATTCGAGCTCGGCATTCTGAGTTGCTACAGCCTATTTCATCTTCACTTTCAGGTTGACACCACTGGTACCGGTAAATAGCATGATCTTGCCAAGGAAAAAAACTCTACTAGAGATATTGGGAGACTAACGCTACTTTAATTAACGATCCCCGGCTCACACAATTTTCGCTGCAATCGGTTTCCCACTTTTGGTTGTTGGTATGTGCGTCTGCGTGTTCCTCTTTGCATACTCGTAGAAGCGATTTGACACGGGAATTGTTTTCATTAACTTCTACTAAGTACGCGCGTCTCCGAGTTTTGGAGTTCATAATTGCCAATCGGATTGTTCTGTGAGTAGTGCTCCGCGCTGTTCAACCCATAGACCAATTTCCACTATCTAAAGTCAATCCCAGAGACTTCTCTTCCCACTCGTTCAGACTCCCTCGGTGATTTTACACACTCAATCACACTAGCCTTCCCGCTAGCCCATCGCGGTTCTCCACGATCGACGTGAGCAATGCACTGGGATTTCGACGTAGAAATATCGGTTAGGAGACAACTCTGAACGATTTCACCAAAACATATCCTGAAGATAACGACGAAGTAACCTCAGCGAAGTTGCAGCAGCACGGGCACAGCGAGGGGGGGGGGTCTCGAAGAGACATACAACAAGCGCTACCTGCCGCTGCTTTTAGAGTACATTAACGACGTTCACCCGACGTCGGCTTCTGACGTCGCTAGGAATTGACGACTTCATTTCGGAGGGGTTGGTATATTCGACTCTGTCAAGACGATGAAACTCTTAGAATGGACGATTGAGCAACAGTGTTGTTCTCCCTATGCACTAAATGTACTGTTAGCTGTATGTTAACACTGTATACTAACAGTTAGTCAGTGTCTAGTAAACTTTGCTGACATCTCATTGCCGAACGAGCCAATATCCGAGCAAGAAAAGCTGTATTAGTCAGAAGTCTTGATATTCGAATAGTTTTTTTCTGCTCTGCTCAGACAATCTCTTCTCCTGCGTTCTAAGATGGAAAATGCAGTTTGTCGCCCACTTTGACTCAAATTCAACCGCAGTATATCGAGCGACTATTCCCCTGTTACGGGCTCAGCTACTTACAGTCAGCTAACATGCCGCTAACAATAAGTTAGTATGTAGTAACAGCAAAACGCCCCACACTAACAACACCGACTCAAGCATAAAACGCTTCCTCTTAAACGGAAAATGAAGTTTGATGCTGTTTAAGGTGGTAGTATTATTGAAATGCAGAGATTTATCGAAAAGAGAGCTGATCGGCGTACACTTCTACGTGAACGTTGGTTGAAAAATGACTCTCTGGCGCGGATCGTTCAGCTGCACGAACTCGACAAAACGCACCTGAAGCGTATCCAATGGCAGCTCTGATTCTCCGGGGCGTGTTTGCACACCCAACGAGAGCAGTTGTCGAGGAAAATCGGTGCCGTTCAAATGCGCTTGCAACACTGCGGTGGGCTGACGCAGGAGGCGCGGATCGATCCGATCTCTGGTTTGAAAAGTTCGCACGATAAGGATCATCGTTATGAGGCAGCCAAAACACGCAAGTGCAAATAGAGCCACTGGTAGCGTGATCGCCACATCAAAAAGCTCTTGATTGCCCTGGAACGCAAGAGAGTCGCACTTGTCGGCTGGCAATGGATCGAGTAATCTGGCATTCTGGAATAGCTGGAAGAGTGCAGCTGTGTACGTCAGTTGAAGTGGGTGTTCTTGGTAGATGTAGTTGTACGATGAGTCCACGTGGTAGTTATCGATTGCCGCCGAGCAGTTCTCGTCCATTTGATAGGAGTAATTGAAGACGGGGAAATTGTATTCGTGAAGAATTTCGTATTCCACGCGCTGGCCATACGTATACCGTGAGACCAGTCGAGTAGGCTGAGCTGAGTTATTCACGAGACTGAAGGCGGGTATTTCCGCTGGAATCTCCGACGCGTGTAATACGAGAAACTGCTTGGGCGTGTTTTCGGGTGTGTTGAGCTCGTAGCTGATTCCTTCACACCCGTATGTGTGTAATTGCATTGAGCACCAAACTTTGCCGAGAGGTCTTTAATCCTAACTCCGAGCCGGCCCATGGTCATAACGTGAGAGTCGCGGGGTTTCCGTAAAACAGCCTTGCGAAGCTTGATACTCTTGTCGCCAGGCAGGTATAATTCCTCCAGTGAGTCTCCCTCGATACGTCGCCCAAAACCGAATACCAAGTGGGATAGCCTGGTCGCGGCTGTAGTGCAAGGGTAGTCTTCTGTGCATTCTCCAGATTTGCTAACCCGAGGTTCTGGGACGTATCCACGATTCTGGATGCTGCAGGTTCTGGAGGCACACTCTCGGGCGACAGGAATCCACCTCCTGATCCTGACCAGGCGGTATCCTGCTCAACCAGTTCTCCATTTACTTCGTCAAGAATGCGGTACAATTGACCGCGGTCCTGAGGGACAGTCACAGTCACGGATGTGAAATTAAGATTGCAGGAAATGTTGAACATGGCGTACTCAATCTTTATCTCGGACGTGGTGATCTTCATGACAGTCGTCCACTGGGTCACCGCGTCGAAGTAGTTGATCATGAACTGTTGAATGTGCTGAGTGGCGTCGGTGTCGCTTGGAGCATCGCGAATATCGTTGGCCAGAAGAAAACCCACCGAGTCGTCCCGGAGGCTTTTCATCGCTGAAACAAATGCAGTATCACCAGCTTTGACTGCTTCAGCGGACATAGCTTCGGCATAAACGTAAACGTCTCGGATAAATAGTTCCTCGAGTTGGTACGCTTCATCTGTCGTGAATGTTGTCTTGTTGAATATCAGGCCCCGCATAAATGTCGTTTCAAGCAAATCGTTCATCTCACCGAAGGGTGTGTTTGCAGACGGCAATTCTTGGAGCCCCTCAAACCCAGGAACCGTGTATGCTTCCAATGGACTCAAACCAGTAGGAACCATAACCTTGTGCCACTCATTAAGGTAGAATCTGTATACGGCTCCAATGGGCTCCATTGTTGTCGCAGTAGAATTTTGTAGGAACATAGGGATGCATTGCTTGACGAAGCATTGAAGCAGCTGAACTCGTTGGCGCGTATTCCTGCGTGTAGTATTTAAGCTCGTTCTGCCGGTCATCCAAGTGGTAATCGTCAAGTGAATACTTTGAGAAATCAGCCTCAGCCATCGTAGGGATGATTCGAGAAGGTTGGCGCTGAATGCTAAGGCCGCTCAGCGCGCTGGAAATTGAGGAAATAACCAAAAGCGACACACCGGCCTTGGACAGCAGCTTATTCTCGAAGCATCCATTACCATACTGAAAACTGGCCAAAGTCGCGAAGACGGCAGTGAGATCACTTAACGCCGCAAGCCATTGCGGTGATGACAACACCCGGAAAATTCGTCCAGAAGTTGATGAAAAAAGCGATCTCCGCGTCGGTTGTCTCTTGCATGTTGTACGTTCGGAGGGTGAGCCCCACGACAAACGCGTAGCCGCACATTCCTACAACCAAAAGCGGAACGACGATAGCTGCGATTGTGAGTCGGGGGGTGACAGTCAATTGAGGTCCGACATAACTTTGGAATGGCGCCGGCTTCGCTTGACTGGATCCAAGCTCTGCTTTCATCTTGGCCTCGACACCATCAGTCGTGACGATGCTTCCCGAACTGGAGAAACTTTCTCCATGGACGAGCGTGTGAGAACCAAACCGGATGGTGACAGCAGAGAGGACTGGCGCTCGAAGCGGTGAAAAGGAGACTGTAGCAAACCCAGCGCTGTAAACTAGATCTGTTGCAAAACGGACGCCGCTGTTGGTTTCGCGGGCTATTCCCGAATGGCACCAGGTTTAAGCCGGTCCGCGTCGCTTTGTCAAAAGCGTCAAGCGATCGCATATATTCTATCGCATATCCAACCATCGCAGGAACTTTGTATTAGAAGTCGCTAGAGATCTAAGTGACTACAATACAAAAAAATCATCGCATATCCAACCGCCAGATTTAAATTTCGGCATTCAGTGGCCTTCGCTCGATATACTCCACTAAAATATTACTTCTAAGTTATTACCTGACGTCGAATTTCAAGGCTCTTTCCACTGCCTTGTTGCATGGGCAAGGTGCAAGTAGTAGACACCAAATATAATATTTTACGAGCCGCTCTACTGGCGAAGTTCGTTCAGCGAACTAGACGCGGCAAACTAGGGCTCCATTTTTTTAACGCACACGTCAATTTCTCTGCGGCAGGGTACGTTCATGTTTTCGAGAACTGCCTGGGGTCACTGCTGCCACTTTGCGTGCATTTGTAGCCAACTCTGCACCCCCGCGATGCATGGCTCATGCCACAATCATGCAGTCGCTATGAAAGTACCTGTAGTGAGGTTTTTATCGGACACTGCATTCCCCGTATTATAAGGCTAAGCATAATACATGCAATCCTACTTGCTTCATTTGATTGCATTCTTACTATGATCACTTACTTCGTACGTCGATACTCTTCTTGCGCTACACACAACATTTGGCTACGTGACTGCCGATACTTGAACACTTCATCTGCTGCAGCACGGCGTGTCGTTTTAACCATCATTTTCTACTGGTTCTTCGTTGTTTTGGTCGCCGGTGTCGCCGTTGGTGTCACCTTAGGCGTGGCCGTAGGTTTCGGTGGTACGCTCGAGTTGGTAGGCCTCGGAGGGGGCAACGCCGTGGCGTTCGTCGGCTTGGGTGGAGGGGGAAGTGCAGTGCCGTTCGTTGGCTTCGGAGGGGGGAGTGCCGTGGCGTTCGTGGGCTTGGGGGGGGGGGCGCAGCCTTTGATGATGTTGGCTTCGGAGCTACCGTTGGCGAAGGTTCCGGAGTCGTCGCTAGACGCCGAGTGTCAACCGGGTCAGTCGCAGAGTCTTGCTCAAACTCCTCGTCTGAGTCGTCATGGCTGTCGAGGATCACGTCACTGCTGTCGTCGTCGTCCTCGGAGTCAAGATACAAAGAAGCAGACTCAGTGTCGTCGCTTTCGTCGGGGCCGCGGAGGGATGTCGTCACGCCTTCCTTGGGTGCCGGAGCAGAGTAGGTTCCGTCTACTACTTGGGCCGATGCCGTCGATGTTCTCGAGGTCGATACGAGGACTGCGACGCAGACTGCGCTGGCGAGCAGGTGGTGCAGGAGCTTCATTCTGCTTGGTGCTCGAGGCACAAAGGCCTTGAGGCTTGCTTGGTTGCTTGGGTGCTTTGTTCTTGGTAGGCGGCGACTACTGTGGTTCAATCGTGGCAAATACTGAACACGAGAACCTTCGTCCTCAGGCCGATAAATGTGGAGGTGATTGATTGGCTTTATACCAAATAAGCCTTCGAAGGCCGCACAGTTGTTGTCGTCCTCGATGTTCACATGGACTGTATGGTGGTGCTACCCCGCCTCCCCCCCCCCCCCCCCCGCCTCCATCAATATTTAAATAGGGTTTTGAACTAGCAGGTCGCGACAACGCGGCAAATACTGCGAAGATAGCACGCTGGAGAGAAGAACCGAGCGAGCAATAGAGAAATGAGTAAATCGGATATGTGCCGCTTAAGTCCTTTACTTCCTGCAGTGAGTCAAATTGGCACTTCAGACCTCTGACACCGTCAGGTCGAGGTCGGTGTTTCAATAAATCTCAAGTACATACAACAAACACAGTAGTCTGCACAATGGGGGACAGTGACTGATACTCACAAATTTGACTTTATATTCACATCAATCAATTCCTCGAATCGCACAGCACTTACAAACTTCAAAACATACAGGTCTATCAACACGAGCACCCCATTCGTACACTTACACAGCGGATGTCGACGTGGCCGCATCCGAAGTGGTCGTGGCCGTCGCATCCGACGCGGTCATATCGGAGGAAGGATTTGAGGTCGCCGCATCTGCTGCATACGGCGTCACTGTCGGCGTGGTCGTCGGTGTTGGGGTGGGGGTGGCAGTTGGCGTTGGTGTCGGCGTGGGAGCCGGCTTCTTCGTTTTCGGGTGCTCCGGTGCCTTCACAGGCTTCGTCGCTTCCGGTGTCTTGGACGGTGCGGGAGGTTTGGTAGGCGTTGCAGGCTTGGGTGTAGTGGCAGGCTTAGGCGGCGATGCCTTCGTGGTCTTCGACGGGGTCATCGTCGATCCCTTCAGCCGGCGGTACGGGTTTGGCGTGTCTTCCTCGGAATCCAACTCGGGATCAAGGAGCTCGCTGCTGTCGTCGTCGTCGTCCGCCTCAAGATCAAAAGCGGTCTCGCTGCTGTCCTCGTCATCTTCTTCTTCAAGTCCCGCGGCGGACTCGCTGCTGTCGTTGTCATCTTCGTCGGGGCCTCGAAGCAGTCTCGACACGCCTACGTCGGTTGCCGGAGAGGCGAAGGTTCCTTCTGCGACGTGTGCAGCCGCCGAAGGTGTTGCCGAAGTCGCGGCGAGGACAGACACGCACGCAGCGCTGACAAGGAGGTGGTGTAGGAGCTTCATGGTGCTCGGGGAGCGCTTGGAGGCACGGAGGCCGTTGGGCTTGCTCGGGTTGCTTGCTTGGTTCTTGGCTTTTTCGATTGTGATAATAAACGGCGGTCCGCTACCGGTCGACAGGGTATTCTTCTACCACTTGGCATGCAGCAACCAGCTCTACGGAGTACGTCCTCCGCTCCTGACCGAGGGGCGATCAGGCAACGAAGCTATTCAAGCAGCAATGTCAAGGCAACTTCAACCTAGAAGTGGTCCACTCCAGCCCGTACTTAACCGAACCATTCTGGTGGTCTCCTATCGTACTTAGCCGAAGGTCGCGAGATTTTGCGGCCCTGAATCGCTCTACCCGCTCGCAGTCTCAAGAAGGAAGGAATCCCATGGCGGTTCGTGCTACTGGTCGCCAGGCCGCGCTCGTGGGCGGACGCCTCGTGGCGCGCGCTGCCGCCCCCTCGACGCTGGCCAAGGCCTCGCAGACGCAGACGCGCTCGTTCTACACCATCTTCGAGAAGTACATGGAGGCCAACAAGCGCTACGGCTGGAAGGGCACGCTCTGGAAGCTCTACAACCCGGGCGACGTCAAGTTCGGCCGCTTCGTGGGCGAGGACGAGAACGGCTTCAAGTACTACGAGGACCCGACGGAGCTCTACGGCCAGCACCGCTGGACCGAGTACAAGGTGGACTCGTGGGAGGAGGTGGAGGGCACGCTCATCCCGCCGCAATGGCACCTCTGGATGCACCACCTGACGGACTCGCTGCCCGGCCAGGGCGGCCAGGACCCGGCCAACTGGGAGAAGAAGGAGACGGTGGCCCACTCGGACGCGCCCTACGTCAACCACCTCGGCGAGCACGTGCCGTACTACCCCAACAAGACGCTCTACCGCTCGCGCGGCTACAACATCGGCAGCCTGGCCACGGACGTGGACGAACCGGACCAGTACTACCTGCAGCCGGGCCACCTGCGCCGCTCGCGCAAGCGCAACCCGCACTACTTCGCCGACGTCGACTACAACAACCCGGAGAACTCGGACGAGAGCCGCGCCGACTCGCTGCGTCCCGCCGACATCAACTAAGTTGGAGGAAGAATAGGAAGGGCAGATATTCTGCCTGCCATTCTACCCAAGTGTTGATGCAATGAAGTAAGCGACGGGAATGAAACAAATGATGAAAAACAAACGGAGAAGGAGTTGCTCGTTGAGCCTGTGGGTGCTGGTCGTGGCTTTACAAACGTCAATAACGCAAGCTGTCGCTTCATTTATTACGCGTCGGCAGTCTCCTTGCTGTCCTTCCTTCACCCCGCAGGTAGACCGCCGTTCATTCCTCCAAAATCATTAACTAAGTAGTCCCGAGCAGTAGCTGCGCCCACCACACGTAGCGCCCCAGCTTCCTGCTAAATAATACACCCTTCTTCGACTAGATGGCGATCTCACTGCAGCCGTCCTTGGCCTCCAGGTTGAGCGCGATGAGCGAGCCCGGGCGCGCGTTGTTGCTGTCCGACGAGCGGTCGGACGACAGGTCGTCGCCGTAGTCGCTGTCCTCGGCGCTCGAGAGCTGCTGCAGCAGCGGCATGGACGACACGTACGCCGAGCTGCGCGCGGACGTGGCCACGCTGTCTCTGGTTGAAGTGGACGAGACCGACGACTCGGACAGGAACGACGCCGTCGACATCTCGCGCGGGTCCTCGGAGCTGCGGTACGACGCGGCCATCTTCTCGCCTGCCAGGTTCGGGATCGTGTCGTACACGGATCCTGTCCGCTTGCCGCGGCCCACGGGCGAGTCGGGGCCCATGCTCACCTCGGACGCGCGCACGTCGCTAGGCGCGCGCGCCTGCATCTTGGATGATCCGGGCGCCGCGCGAGTCGGCAGAGGCGCCAGGAAGCTCTGGTTGTCTGCTGCTGTGTCGGGCCCCATGCTAATATTCATGTTGGAACTCTGTCTGAAGTCGGCGTGCATCACCTGAGGCGCCTGATCGTGGGCGTTCATGTCGACCTTGGGCTGAGCGTTCGTGGTCGTGGCCAGCTCCGCGTACTCGTCCGGGGCCGAGAGTTTGCGGCCTCCGGGCGCGCGCTTGGGGGTGGCGCCTCCGCGTCCGCTTGCTGTGCTGCCGTTGCCGATCAGTCCCGTGAGGTGGAGCGTGTTGCTGCTCTTGGCGTTGGCGTTGGCCCCGCCCTCCTCCGACTCGCGGTACTGGTACGAGTAGCTGGCCATTTTGCGGCTGCTGAACGTGGGGCTCACGCCGCCCTGCGTGTTGAAGACGCTGCTGTCCGTGGAGCTGGCGACGCTGGCGCTGTACTGGTTGCTGGCGGCGCTCGAGCGCGACGACGCGTAGCTCATGTCGAGCCCCTTGCTGAAGCCCAGCTGGTTGGGCGCCAGCTCGATGGACATCTCGGGCATGCCGAGCTCGTGCTCCTGCTTGAAGCCTCGGTCCGCGGGCACCGTGAGGCACGTGGCGCCCGCCGGAGGGGACCACGTCGACTCGTCCAGCTTCTGCGAGCGCTTCTTCCTCCTCGAGCGCAGGAACAGCAACGTGGCGACGACGAGCGCGAGCACGCCGACGGCGATGCCGATGGAGAGCGCGGCGCCGTTGCCGCCGCCATCTCCATCGCTGGTGGCGCTTGCCGCGCCGCTTGTGTTCGTCTCCGAGGCGCCAGAGTTCTGCGACTCGGTGGTCGGCGTCTCGGTGGCCTTCGTCTCGGTAGAAGGCGTCTCCGTGAAGGGGGTCGAGGCCTGCGCGTCGTTAGAGGAAGAGGAGGACGCGCTGCGAGACGCCGAGGCCGACGCGGATGCAGACGCGGACGAGGTGGCGGAGGACGGGGCCGACGTCGCCGAGTCCGTCGAGTCGTTAGTAGTCGTCGAGGTCGACGTTGAGGGGGAGCTGGTGGTCGACGTGACGGAGTTGAGCAGGCTGTTGACCAGGTCGTCCGTGGACACCGTGGACACGTCGGCGACGGTCCTCATGGCTGCCTGCTTTCCTTCCTTCCCTGCTTACCTGCTAGGTAGGCGCCCCGTGTGCTCTACGATCGCTGCGCTACGACTAGGTCGACAGATTGGCCTTCCAGCCCTGATCGCCAATGACGCCAAATGGCTCGAGCGAAAGGAGTCAGCGCCCAGACAAGGGGCCTCTACCGGCTCCTTGCCGATCGAGAGGGGGAAAACTCGCGTCGCCACAAGTGGGGGTATACTGGGATCCAGCCTTTTCAGCCGTTATAAAGTCGGACTTTCTTTCGGACATAGCCGAGTGGACGACCGATATAGACAATATAATGGCGACCCTGGTGCAGTGTAGCTGCCAGGTGCAGCCCCCAAACAGGGCTGCAGTCCTATCTACAGAGATCTCCGCGCTTGCTCAACAGCCCCAAGCCCATTGCGCGTGCGTGCAGTCAGTCGGCAATGCATGAAGAGCTTGAGGCCGATCGGACGGACACCTTGCGACTGCGCGACGCGGGGCGGCTGGCAAAACGACAGCGCCCAGCGAGTGGGAAGGAAGGAGCGCTTCGAACACACATGGCGTTAGCGCCGCGTCTGGCCACAAATCAGCGCCGGGGCGAGGCGGGATCAGCTCTGTGGTGCCGTGACCATGCGCCCGAGCGAGCGCGGTCGACAAGCCCAGAAACAGTCACTCGTCCGTCCTGAGTCATGACTCGGTTGACAATTTGCGGTGCGGCGTGACGAACTCCGGGGGCACCTGGCGGTGCTCGAGGCGGGGCCCTAGGTGCCGAATATCCATCGTCCGGCGTCCGGTAAACCAAAGGCTTTGCATGCACGTAGTAGAGCGGTCATCTCAGTGCCGGTAGAATCTGCGTCAGTGCAAAGGCTGTCCGCCCACTTCAACGTCGACCAGCGGCATTACTTGAGCAGGTGGGTTCTCCATGGCCCCATGTGCAGGTGGTGTGGGCTAACTTACTCGCACATGTGGACGGACGAGCTCCATGGTCTACTTTGCTCACTGCACGTCCACAGCGTTGCTAAGCAATGGCGATTATATTTAACGTTTGATAAATTGGAGACGATGGCCATCGTCCTCTGTGTAGTAAGGTAGATAAGTAGGTAGGTAGGATACGAGCTCTCAGATCGCCCGGAAGTCCTTGAACTTGTTCTCGATGTCCTCCTTGAGCTCCGGGTCCACGGCGTTGCGCACGCCGATGAGCGCCTTTGCCACGGCCTCGGAGGCGCCGATCATGGGGCGCAGCACCGCCACGGGCACCGCGCGGATGACCGAGCGCACGTAGCCCTGCGAGCCCGTCTTCTTGTACTCGACGAGCGGCACGGCCACGATGGTCTTGGCGGCCACGTGCAGCTCGCGCGCCAGCGAGTCGTACGCCTGGCCGAAGCCCTCCGCGGCGCTCGCCGGTTGCTGCGCCAGGTACTGGCGCCCACCGATGCCTCCGCCCGCGTCCTGAGCGTTGCGGATGCCGCCGCCTCCCATGCGCCGCGAGTTGCGCGCGATGCGACTGCCAGCCTGGCGGTACTTGAGCTGCTTGCGGCGCAGCGCGGACGACGACGACACCACGTCGTCTGCGTGCTCCAGCAGCGCCTGCGTGCCCTGGGCCACCTTGGAAGCCGTGTTCAGCGTCTCGATCGTCACCGACTTGAGGAAGCTCGACGCACCCTTCTTGATACCACGCACAAGTCTCCTGTCCCGACCGTAGTGCTCCATCGGAAGCAGGATCAAGTCGGCAGCACCAGCGCCAATGTTCACGAACGGGCGCAGAGGCGGCATGGATACACTCGCCACGCACTTGTGGATCTGATGCCGCGAAATGTCCTGCACCCACGACACGAGAACGTTCTCACCCAAGGCAGCCCACCCATCCAGCCCGCTCATCTGCACGCGACGAAGCACCAGCTCCATTCCCTCGAGCACGAACAGGTTGATCACCTCCAGGTAGTCACCGGCACGCAGCGCAGCGTAGTCGACGTGGTTAGGTCGGTAGTCGATCTTGATCTTGCACGGCTTGATGTCGATGCTCTGGAAGAACCACGCATTGAGACTTGCAGCTGGAGCACTGTCCCCGAGCGGCTTCATCTCCATTCCGCCCTCGTGCATCGTTATCTCCACTTCATCGTCCGTGTCATCCGGGATCGGGCCGACCTGCCGCCGTGCTGGGCGCTTCTTCGGCGCTGGTGCCTCCTCGACAGGGACGAACTGCCGCAAGAACTTGACAACCTCCTGGTCCAAGTTGATGCGCAGGGGTAATATCCGAGCCTTTAGCCGGTGCTCCTCGCACAAATTGGGTCCGGGCCGCACCGTTATCAACTGCAGCCGGACCATGGAGCTTCCGCTTTCGCGTGGATGAGTCGCCTCCGACTTCCAGTAGCACACGATCTTGCGGATCTGCGATGTCGAAATGTAGTCTAGTAGCTCCACATCGCCCAGCGCAAGCACCGTGTGGGACGCCAGCGATTGCGTCTCAGCCTCGTTAAACATGTCCAAGCGCAGCTGAATCCGAGTAACCACCAACTCGAGCATTTCCTCCGTCTTCCGTCCACTTTTCTTCAAGGAGCGCTTCCGAGAAGCAGGCAGGCTGTCACTTGACGCGGCCCGCGTTGTCCTTGTTGCTGGGTCACGCTTCATGAAGGAAGTGGTGGGTGCACTCTTCGCACTGGTAAAAAGAGACGAGCTGCTATCGTTTCCAAACAGGTCGCCTCCATCCGACGGAACGTAGTTATCCAGAAGGGCATCCAACAGTTTTTCCTTCTTGGCAGTGGCACTGTCCGGCTGCTGCTTCCCTTGCGCACTCTCGTCCTTCGGATGGTGAAGCCTTACAGCTTCACTTGCATCACGCGTCCAGTCGCACCCACCGAAGAAGCGCATGCAAATGTTAAAGTTACGCAGAAGCACGTGCTGCACAACGATCGGTGCGGTCGCATCCACTTTGCGTACTGCGTTTTCCCTCGCGATAGATCGAATGGCATCTTTGCATTCCTTTTCACCGAACGAGAGCGATGTCGCCGAGCCACCGATCGGGATCTCGACATGGTGAGGGTAAATCCGCGACGGCGGGCCAGTCATTGGAGGGCCACCGTCATCGGACCTCTGGTCATCGTAGAACCATCGCGCCGTTGGCTGGTCGGGCGGAGAGACCGTTGGCACCCCAAACGATGACGAGGGAGCACCCGGGTGACTGCTAGCCGAGGAAAAGGACGCTTGTCGAGTCGGAATCGCACGCGGGGACGACGACACGGAAGGATTTCGTCGCAATTGCTGGTACACTTGCTGCCTCTGGTCTACGTCGCTGGTATCGTCGTCGTCGTCGTCGTCGTCGTCGTCGTCCACCTCATCGACATCACGGCCACTGTTGGATTCCAAGTCCAGCAACTGGTTGAAGCGCGACTGAAGATCGTTGTCAAGAGCAAAGTCCAGCTCGACCTCCATGCCCTCGTCCTCGCCAGCGTCAATAATTGACATGGACATCGCATTTGGAAACATATCGTTGCCGTTAGCATCACCTGCTGCTTCCACGCCTGCCTCACTCGAAGGCATATGCGTCACGCTCCTGTCCTCCAAAAAGTCCATTCGGTGCGAAAATGATGATGCCGTCTCCTCGGTTTGGAGGTCGCTCAGCTCTACTTCATCTGGTCGGTTTTGCATGCCCCACCAATTCTTCGATGCAGCAGGGAACGCCCCCATGGGGAAATGGTTTGCGTCGAAGTCATCCTCTTCGTCTTCGTCCTCAACGTCGCTGCTGTTGTAGTTTGCATCCACCCGCGCCGGACTAACTGGTGCAATCGTGGTTTGAGCAGACGAAGGAACTGGTGCCTTCTCTTCAACAGGCTCAAACAAGGGGAAATCTTCGCCAGACGCTTCACTGAAGGCCGCGCCTTCTCCTTCGCCTGTGTCGCTCATGGTTCCATCCGGTGCAAGCCACCGTGCTGCTTGCTCGTTGTAAAGCACTGCTGCTTTCTCGGGAGAAGATCCCATTCGTAGGGACCCGGTCGGAGACTCTGCTGCACCAGATGAAAACCAGGGGTCTTGAGAAGCCACGGCTGCATGAGTTTGGTCGTGGTCTGTCGCGGGCTCCATCAGGAACGCTCCAGCAGATTCATCTGCCTCCCCATCAAAGGACCGCGTATCCGAGTAATAGTCTTCAATCACCAGCTCATTAATACGCACAGGTTTAGCAGATTTCCGCCGTTCTTCTTGCTGATACCGCCGTCGCAATTCCGACGCTGAGAGTTGGTCGTCGTGCTCAAGTCCATAGACAATGCGGTCCTTCTCCTTTTGAATCGAATCCAACCGCGTGCGCAGCAACCGGGCTTCCGTATCGGTGGCAACAGTTTTCCCGGGGAAAATCTTCTTCCCACCACCAAAAGCGTCCTCATCGATCTGTTCAAGGATGTTTATGAAACCTCGACCGGACCCCCCTCCAACGTCACTGTCGCCTATGGAAAGCCGCTCGCTTCGGACACTGCTCGTGCTAGAGAAATCACCTGCTCCTTGCACACTTGGCTGTTCAGAAGATGCTATACCAATAGATCGCATGGCACTGGCGGGAGCCGGGCTCAAATTCGTGACAACAGAAACACTGGATGGATCATTCACTCCATCCAACCCAACATACGCAGTGGTGTCGCGCGGTTCCTGTTCGATGGCAAGCTGGTCTGTCCACACCGACAACAACTCAATCAAGGTGTTGAAGGAATCAAAGCACGCATAAATGTTGGCCGTGCCCAGATTCAATTCCACTGACAGCTCTGGTGACGCTGACGAAGCTGACGCCTTTTCTTCGAGCTGGCCACGCGATGAAGATGCCACCTCAAGTGCTGACGGTGGCACCTGCACACGCAGGAAAACATCCACAAAATCCATCGTGACAATTTGCAGGAAGCCAAACTTCTCCAAGAACGTCAGCAGCGACGGATATTCCGCGTCGAGACTGCCACCGCCCCCTCGTCCAGCATACGTATCCGCAAATTGAAGCACCTTCTTTTTCGATGTATTGGAGTTGCCACGAAGGAAGAGCTCGTTGCCTAACAGAACCTCATCGATCTCTTCGTAGCCAGCGCGCGACTGCGTCAAAAAGAGCTCCAAGTCGCCCATCGAAATTTTGTATCCCTGCATGACGGCACCCGTGACCACATTCGAGGACACATTGACCTTGCCAAGCACGAGAATCACGCGTGATGTCAGCGTCAACGGCGCATAATCCACGAGCACGTCGTAGAAGTTGACAAATAGCTTTGTGAACACAGTCTTCGGTGCAGTAGCCAGCGGCACGGCATCGTAGTCGCCTCCACCCTTGATTCTGTTGAAAACCTGTGTACTTTCCTCATCGGACATGCCCGCCGAGTCGAGTGGGATAATCGGGACGGGATATTCCATCAGCACCATATCCAGCATTTGAAATAGCCATTTCGACCGAACGTCATACCGCAGACTGAGGTGCGAAAGATGGAGCTCCACTTTCATTTCGCGCATCTCGTTCGTCTGATCAGCAATATCAACACCCATGAAAAAGATCGGAGCGTTCGACACGCCGAAAGGTGTTCTGTAGATGATGGGCACAACAGCGTTAGTGCGACCATCTTCTTCCAGCAACGTCATGTTTTGGGCTAGCACGTGAACACGTGACACCAACTGCCCCATCCACTGAGAAACCTGGAAGATCTTCAGAGTCTGAAACGCGAAATGATACGTGAACAGAACTTTTTCCAACTCGGGCTGTTCTGGTGTCTTATCTTCGATTCCGTACACGTCAGCAACAGCCGCAGCCGTTGGAGCCGACGGCACTGCAGGCAACGAAACATAGTCGCAAATACGAACGGTACCTTCACCCAATGTGAGGTTCAAGCTCATGTAGCTGGGCATCAATCGTTTTCGAAGCGCAGCTGCAGCGAGCATCTGGTTGTAGCTGTCGACATCGATAGGATTGATCATCAAAAGCGCGTCAAAGAGCACCATCAATCGATCCAACGACGACTTAAATAAAACTGCGTTGGCACGGGGAAGACCAATTTCAACCGAATACAGCGAGGCCGCTGATGCCGCGCTCTCGTACGACTCGGTGCGCCCCAACGCATCCAGATTCCAGCCGTTCAACCCCACCCTACCACCATCATTGTCCTCACCACTAACATCGTCGGGTGAGCTCCCAACGGACGCCCCATCGGGGCTTTGGCTAGCATCTTGAGATAGATTCTGCTTGCTCGCAATAGCATTTTTCATCTCTTCCCGTGAAGGAGTTTGAAGGCGTAAACGAAGTGTGCACACCTCTGCAGAGCGCTCGTCACTGCATGCAGTAATGAGAACAGCCTTTTCCAAGCGCGAGTTTCGCTGGTTGCCATTTTCTGGAGTCAGCAGTGACACTTTTGCATTGTCGAACGAGGCATCAAATTCTGCGAACCACGGCAACGAGACCCCCTTCCTGTACTGAGGAGGCATTGGCGCGCCTGCTTCGGCAGCTTCGTCACCATCGCCATCGGGGCGCGGGGAATATGACACCACTTTCACGCCCTCTACAGTCAGCAAGAGTCTATCTTCACACAAACCCCGCTTCGACGACGGGCCGAAGCGAATCAGATCGCTGTTAACCATCGGAAACCGTAATGTCACCTGTACGCACTCCGTTGCCATGTCAAATGTTTTCCCAAACTCCTGAGCATCGGTCGCTGCAGCCGATTTCGATCCCGCCTTCGATTTTGCTGCTGGGTCTTCTTCCAACAGAGCTAAAAGGCGATGCGCCCTATCCAGCAAGTACATATCCCATTCGACGAGAACAGGTTGGACGTTCACTCGTACCCCAAGCGAAGAGATTGCTGCTGGGGTGCCGTCCTCCGGTTTAGGTTCGAAATCGATACGTAACTGAGCCGACAGATTTGCTGACAAACTCACTCTTCGGCCTGAAACGGGAGACGTGTCGGCAAATTTCAATACGCACGTAGACAGCATCGCTGCTTCGTCTTCCTCCGCGTCGAGCGACATTCGGGGTAACGTTTTCTCCGTAATCGTAAATTTCCCGATCGTGAACGCAAGCTGCGAGTACTGCGAATACGCCAAGCTTGAGAAAATTATGTCCTTGAACGAGAGCACCAACCGTTCAAGACCGTCTACCGACGGCAGAGGTTTCGTTGGTCTGACAGGGGCGCGGAGAAAACGGCTGTCTGTCATGGAAGCTTCGTCCTCCTGTTCACTCAACAATGAGTCCTCGTCCCCTTCTTCATCTTCTTCATCGTCAGGAAGGTCATCGTACAGAAGAACACACTCGCACTCCAGCAGATGCACTTTCACCCGGGACTGCACACGGCGCGCCGCTCGGTTTTGAGCTGCCGTTGTGGACCAGGACAACTGACTCCGCTTGTCCTCTGACTCATTCTCGTCGAAATCATACCGCGCCGACGCATACATCGATTGGCCCATCATACTTGAGCTCTCAAGCGATGCACCCGGCGCAATGGAGCTGGCCAGTCCCGTTTCACACTCGAAAAATCCGTCATCTTCGTCTTCCAAATCCGATAATCCAATGCTTTCAACACTCTCCGCGGCGGACAATTTCCGACCCTTGATAAATGGACTGTCTGTAGGCATCGTATCCGCTTCAATCGAGTTCTTCCGTCGTTGTGCCTTTTGCAGCTCGTCCTGCGTCTGCCGATACTGCAGCAGCAGCTGCTCAATGCGTTGAAACTCCCTAAACGACAAATTCAGTGCCCCACCGTCTTCATCAGCCTCGCCATCATCACTAGCATTCATCCACGCAGGCCGATCGTCGCAAATAGACTTGAACATCGCCGCCGACGTATAGCGGTCCTCGAAATAATGGGCGTTCAGCTTGGCCGGGTCTGCCGAGAACGCGTCAACGAGCGTCCCCAACTCCGGGAAATACTGTGGCTGCAACACGATCCGAATCGAGTGGAAGAACACATCTGCATCCATCGCGGGCGCCTCTAATGCGTCGTAATGGGATAATTTCACCTGAATGTAGCATTGCTTGTTCGGATCACTCGCCAGGAACGGGTGCAGCACCATGTCGCTGTATTCCGTGCGTCGCCGCTCCGTCCACCGGTCTTCTTCGCCCTTCTCCTCACTGCTCAAGTGCAAGTCCATGCTGATGCCCTTGAACTTGATACCCTTCTGCGAAATACCGAACAACGTACTCGCCGCCATGGACTGCATGCCTCCACCCATTGTCTGGGAGCCGTACATACCTGCCGGGTGGTCCAGACTACTTCGTCCGTAGACGCTCTGCACCTCGGGTGCCGATTCGTCCGTGAACTGCGCCCACTGCAGCTTGCACAGCAGCGCCACATCTCGCCCATTGTGCTGCTCGCCCGTCTCGAGCCTCAGACAGATATTGGACAGCGTAATCTTGATCTTGGACGTGACTTGCTCGATCCAACTGGCCACAAAGTCGAGTCCTTCCTGCGAGATCTCGTCCACGGGCTCGGGCGTCATGGGTTTCTTCTTCTGCTGCTCTTTGGTCTTGCTCTCCCCCTGTCCATCCTCCTCTGTTGTCGTCTCCCCAGTGTCAGCAGCTTCTGCCCCTGTGCAGCTGCTGTGCCTGGACTGCGCCGCCTCGTCCTGGTCCAGCGGCACGAGGATGACCTCGATGTCGTCGATCTCCACGAGGCAGCTCTCGCTCATGATGTTGGCGTACGAGATGGCCACGCGCACGGAGCCCAGGTAGCCCTTCTTGACCCTGAAGGGCAGCCCCTGCGCCTCGCACAGCTCCGCGTTCAGCACGTCGGCGTCCAGCAGCAGGTCGCAGAGCTCCAGGCGCCCCGAGCGCAGGTGCACGTCCAGCTGGTCCAGGTCCAGCTCGTCCGCCGCCAGGAAGCGCCCGATCATGCGCTTGAGCACGAACTTGTAAAGCCGCTTGAGCGCCGGGTCCGTCAGCTGCTTGAAGAACTGCATCGTTCTCCTCCTTCCTTCTTCTTCTTCTCCTTCTTCTTCTTCTCCTTCTTCTTCTTCTTCTTCTTCTTCTTGGTCTGTTCACCGCGGGAATAAAATATCAAATGCTGGGGTGGCTGGTTTTAGGGTACACGAAGCCTGGCTTCAAGGTCAGGATTAGGCCACGAAATAGCGCTAAAAGGGTCGGAAATAGACGCACGTGAGACCAAAGCGGAGGACACTGCGTGCAGCGAGCGCGCTCACCTGGTGGCAGTCGGAGTGGACGCCGCTGACTGGCCGGTCGGGCGCTGGCTGTGGAGAGCGAGGAGGATAGCTAGCTGCGCGCGCTGCGACTTGCCGTCTGCCGCCCCGCGGCCCGTTTCAGGTCTGATTGTTCTCTTTGAAGAAGAGTACGGAGGCGGGCGTTTTGACCAATGGGAGAAGCTTTATGTTGTTTTGGCCAATCGGGGAGGGACTCCGCCTGTACCCATCGCAGGGAACACTGAACCTTAGTCGCCGCAGTGAGGTGAGTGTAGGGCTCTCCATGGCAAATGTTGAAGTTGCCTTGCCCTATGGCACCTCCTCCTCGCTCCCCACAGCCAGCGGAGTTGAGTTGAGTAGAGCTTGCGCTGTGCTAGTGTTAGGGGAGAAGCCTTCCTCGGCTTTGAGTTTGAGTTGGTGCTCAAGGCAGCAAAATTATCAGATCGACTTCAACTTGGAGTGACGGTCTCTGCTAGAACCTGCAGCCAACGTTTTAGCAGAAACCCACGCTATCCCTCACGTCATGGCGTTTGCTCATGCATCACGCTTCAGCTTGAGCGGGGCTACTCGTATGCGGTCGTCGCAGCGAGTACCAACAGATAAATGAAGACGAGGGCCATGGAATTTCTTACGTCAACTGTGGTGTAATTGGTTCAAAACAACTCAACTGGATGAGGCAGCCTTGGGGCTGTCTCCTTCGACGCTTCCCCTCCTTACGAGCTGGCCTTGGTCTTGAGCCCGGAGCTGGCCAGGAACGTGTCCAGCGTGGCGTGCATCTCGTCGTGGAACGGCAGCGTCTTCATGCGCTTCATCCAGGCCGCGAACTTGGGGTACGGGGAGAAGTCGAAGATGCCCATGAGCTCGATCTGCACGAGCTCGCAGTAGGCCGCAAAGTCGGCGACCGTGGGGTGGTTCGACTCGGCCACGAAGTCCTTGACCAGGAACTTCTCCATGAGCTTCGCCAGCTTGGCGAGCAGCGCCGGGGTGTCCTTGACCATCACGGCCTCCTCGGGCGTGGCGACGTTCTGCTTGGTGTGCATGAGCGGCACCAGCACCTTGGACGTGACGTGGCGCGCGTTTGTGTGGTGCCAGTGCAGGTACTGGTTCACCTTGGCGTGCGCCTGCACGTCGGCCGGGTACAGGTCGGTCCAGTTGAACTTCTCGGCCAGGTAGACCAGGATGGCGTTGCCCTCGAAGATCGAGAAGTCCCCGTCCTGCAGCACGGGGATGAGCCCGTTCGGGTTGAGCGCCAGGAACTCGGGCGACGAGAACGTGGGGCTGCCGAAGTCCGTCGCCACGAGCTCGTGCTCCAGGTGCTTGAGGCGCATGACCCACTCGGCCGCGCGGCTCGGCTGGCTGATCAGGTTCGCGTACAGCTTGATGGTCATCCTCACAGAAGAAGTCGCTTGGAGCTTGAGGCCTTGAGGCGCCGATCGGGGAATGGATGATCTTTCTCCGACGAAGGATCGCTCCCACGTTGAAGCCGAGGTGGCTATATTTTCCGTCTAAGTACGAATATCTATGGCATCCACCACCCTCGCCGGCCCCACCTTGAGCTCCTCTTGCGCCGCCGCTGTAGTCGCAGTCGCTTGGTTATGACGCAGCCCGCTGTGCTCACGCAGCAGCACTCGAACGCGTTCTGGTCGGAGCCGCAGAAGGTGCCGCGTCTGGCGGTGCTGCTGCTGAACGCGGCGCACGACTCGTGGCGCGTCACCGCCGGCGGCGTGGGGCTGCACAGCTCGGAGCTCTTCTGGAACCTCTGGAGCCACGCGCAGCTCACGGTGTGCGCGGACGGCGGCGCCAACCGCCTGTACGACCGCGGCGTGGCGCTCGAGGCGCAGCACCTCGTGGCGCCGCACTACATCAAGGGCGACCTGGACTCGCTGCGCGCCGACGTGCGCGAGTACTTCAGCGCCAAGGGGACGCAGGTGCTGCAGGACCCGGACCAGAACACCAACGACCTGGACAAGTGTCTGCAGCTCATCCACCAGCTGCAGGAGGCCGACGACTCGAGCGACCGGTTCTCCGTCATGATCTTCGGCGCCATGGGCGGCCGCTTCGACCAGGAGATGCAGAACGTCAACGCGCTCTTCCGGTGGAAGGACAAGTTCCAGCAGATGGTGATGCTCTCCAGCGAGACCACGGCCAGGCTGCTGGCGCCCAATGTGAGGCACGTGATCTCGCCCAACTTCCACTTCGAGACGCGGACGTGCGGACTGATCCCCGTGGCGGGGGCGTGCAAGGAGGTGACGACGACGGGGCTGAAGTGGAATCTGAGCCCCGGCATGGAGACGGGCTTTGGAGGGCTCATCAGCAGCTCGAACCACGTGGACGACGCTAGCGAGCAGGTAGAGGTCATCGCATCGCACCCGCTCATTTGGACCACGGAGCTGAAGCAGTAAACTCCTTGCTGTTGCCTGTGCATACTCTCGGGTGACGCAGCTCAGTCCGGCAACGTGAAAAAAAATGACACCATAGCCAAGGATGGAAGCGCACTGCTCGAATATAGGCTACCTATAGTATAATGATTTCACGTGGATCCGAGGCACGTGTTGTTCCTCGAGGCGGGAAACCAGCATTCCGACTTCGTTCAGAGGTGGATGGTTGCAGCTTGCTTTGGTCTAATTGCCTCGTTGGTCGAGCAAGGCGCTGCATTCCGCCGTTACTTCCGTTTGAGCAGCAAAGATATGATGTTAGCGTACGTGCGCATGGTTGGGCGTTTTGCATCGGTACCCGCCACCCACCGACGACGTCTCGCTGGGGCTGAGATGACTTTCCAGACTCCTCGCGTCACCTTGAGCTACTCGGCCGTCAGGGCATGACAGCCAGCTCATTCTCCAATTTGCAGCTTCCAGCAACACCAAGGCTATTGTCTCCGGGCCATTGAGACGTGAAACCCTTACTTTCTGGACGCTCTCAACGAGCTGAATACAACAAGGAGAAGCAACGCGTCCATGGTTCACATCCTGCAAGCTCCGCACAACCCAGCAGCTTCTTGCGTGGAAGATGCCCCAGGGAGGGCATTTCCGCAGATGGAGGTCCGCTTTGACGACGTGTCCATTTCAATTGATATCGTGGTCAAGGACGAGGCCAACACCAAAGCGGAACTCCCCACACTCCCCAACGAAGTCGCCAAAGCAATCCGAGGCTTGGGCGCCACGAAGCACACGATCAAGAAAAGCATCCTCAAGAACGCCAGCGGTATCTTCAAACCGGGTACGATCACGTTGGTGCTTGGTCAGCCTGGATCGGGCAAGTCGTCCCTCTTGAAGCTGCTCAGTGGTAGGTTCCCGGTCGAGAAGAACGTGACTATGGAGGGCGATGTGACGTACAATGGAGCACCAGCCAACGAGTTGCAAGAGCGACTGCCGCAGTTTGTGTAGCACGGGCCTGGACAGTGCCGCCACTTTCGACATCATCTCGACACAGCGCAGAATCGCCAAGGGCTTTTCCAAGACGGTGGTGATTTCTCTGCTGCAGCCTTCGCCTGAGGTGTTCGCGCTGTTTGACGATGTGGTGATTCTGAACGAAGGCCACATAGTTTACCATGGCCCACGCCAGGAAGCATTGGGGTACTTCGAGAGCTTGGGCTTCAAGTGCCCCCCATCCCGAGATGTCGCTGATTTCCTGCTCGATCTCGGCACCGACAAGCAGGCGCAGTACGAAGCAAATTTGATTCCATCCAGCAACGTCCCTCGTACGGGCAGCGAGTACGCCGATGCCTTCACGCGCTCAGCCATCTATGAGCGTATAATTGGGGAGCTCCGCAGCCCCGTCCACCCGAGCGCGCAACACATTGACCACGTCCCCGAATTCCACCAAACCTCTGGAGCAGCACTATCGCCGTCGTACAGCGGTAGATCAAGCTCACCCGACGCGATACTGCCTTCCTCGTCGGCCGCTCCATCATGGTGATCTTGATGGCGCTGTTGTACTCGAGTTTGTTCTACCAGCTTGAGGCTACAAACGCTCAACTGGTTATGGGCGTCCTCTTCAACACGGTATTGTTCACGTCGGTTGGTCAGCTCACTCAGATCCCGGTGTTCATGGCTGCTCGAGAGGTATTCTACAAGCAGCGTCGGGCCAACTTCTTCCGGACCACGTCGTTCGTGCTGTCCAACTCAGTCAGTCAGCTTCCGTTGGCTATCGCTGAGACTCTCGTGTTCGGCTCGATCGTGTACTGGATGTGCGGCTGTGCATCGACTCCGGAGATTTTCGTGCTGTTTGAGCTGGTGATCTTCTTGGCAAACTTGACCTTCGCGGCGTGGTTCTTCTTCCTCTCGTGCGCTTCGCCCGACTTGAACGTGGCGAACCCGATCTCGCTCGTCTCCATCCTCTTGTTTATCGTGTTCGGCGGCTTTGTCATCACGAAGATCCCGGTCTACCTGCTATGGCTGTACTGGCTTAACCCCATGTCGTGGAGCGTTCGCGCGCTCGCGGTCAATCAATACACCACTGCAAGCTTCGATACCTGCGTCTTCGACGGTGTTGACTACTGCATGAGCTACGGCATGACCATGGGCGAGTACTCGCTAACCACGTTCGAGATACCAACGGAGAAGTTCTGGTTGTGGTACGGCATCGCTTTCAGGATAGCTGCGTACTTCTGCTTCATGGTGCTTTCGTACATCGCACTGGAGTATCACCGCTTCGAGAGCCCCGTGAACGTAATGGTCACAGTAGATAAATCTACTGAGCCCACCGATGACTATGGCCTTATCCATACCCCACGCAGCGCGCCGGGTAAAGATGATATCCTGCTGGCCGTCGGCCCCGACAGGGAACAGCTCTTCATCCCCGTCACCGTAGCGCTCAAGGATCTCTGGTACTCGGTTCCAGACCCAATTAACCCCAAAGACACCATCGACTTGCTCAAAAACGTCAGTGGCTACGCGTTGCCTGGGACTATTACGGCGCTCATGGGCTCGTCGGGAGCAGGGAAGACTACACTGATGGACGTTATAGCTGGACGCAAGACGGGAGGCAAAATTCGAGGTCAGATCCTGCTAAATGGCCATCCGGCGACCGCCTTGGCCATTCAACGAGCCACAGGCTACTGCGAGCAAATGGACATCCACTCCGAGTCGGCGACAATTCGCGAAGCCCTGACTTTTAGTGCGTTCTTGCGCCAGGGTGTCAATGTACCGAGCAGCTACAAGCACGACTCAGTGAACGAATGTCTGGACCTGTTGAACCTGCACGCGATCACCGACCAGATCATCCGCGGTAGCTCCGTCGAGCAGATGAAGCGGCTCACAATTGGCGTTGAGCTAGCAGCGCAGCCCAGCGTTTTGTTCCTGGATGAACCCACAAGCGGACTGAACGCAAGCTCCGCTAAGCTCATTATGGACGGCGTACGCAAAGTGGCGGACACTGGGCGCACCGTGGTGTGCACGATCCACCAGCCCTCGCCCGAGGTCTTCAGCGTATTCGACAGCTTGCTACTGCTGAAGCGCGGGGGTGAGACGGTCTTCGCGGGCGACCTGGGCAACAATGCGAGCGAAATGATCGCGTACTTCGAGTCGATTGACGGTGTGGCCAAGCTCAAGGACAACTACAATCCAGCCACGTGGATGCTGGAGGTCATCGGAGCTGGAGTCGGCAACAGCAACGGTGACACGACAGACTTTGTGAGGATCTTCCAGACTAGCAGGCACTTCGAGCTGCTGCAGTTGAATCTCGACCGTGAGGGAGTATCATATCCATCGCCGTTAATGCCTCCGCTGGAATATGGCGACAAACGCGCTGCGACGGAGTTGACTCAGGCGAAGTTCCTGCTGCATCGATTTTTCAACATGTACTGGCGCACGGCGTCGTACAACCTGACGCGATTCTGCCTCATGTTGATGCTAGGATTGATCTTCGGGGTCACGTACATTAGCGCGGAGTACAGCTCGTACGCGGGGATCAATTCGGGCATGGGGATGCTGTTCTGCACGACGGGCTTCATTGGTTTCGTGGGGTTCATAAGCGTTGTCCCAATATCTTCCACTGATCGATTGGCGTTCTACCGTGAGCGCTCATCGCAGTGCTATAATGCGCTCTGGTACTTCGTCGGCTCCACCGTCGTCGAGATCCCGTACGTCTTCTTCGGCACGCTGCTGTTCATGGTGCCGTTCTACCCGATGGTCGGGTTCACGGGCGCCGCGAGCTTCTTCGCGTACTGGTTCCACCTGTCGCTGCATGTGCTCTGGCAGGCCTACTTCGGCCAGCTCATGTCGTACTTGATGCCGTCCGTGGAGGTGGCGCAGGTGAGCTGCAGATGATCTTCCTGACCTTCAACGGCTTCAACCCGCCCGGAGGCTCGATCCCGCAGGGCTACGCGTGGCTGTACCGCATCACACCGCACAGATACGCGCTTGGGATCGCGGCGTCCATCGTGTTCGGAGACTGTCCGAGCGATGGCGATGGCTCCAGCATTGGCTGCCAGACTCTGACGGGGCTGCCCCCTTCGCTGCCCGACAACATGACGGTGCAAGAGTACCTGGAGGTCGTCTTCAACGTGAAGCACAGCGAGATCTGGGAGGACTTCGGCTTCACTATGGGCTTCATTGCGCTCTACCGACTACTGGGACTTCTCGCTCTGCGCTACGTCAACCACCAGAAGAGGTAGCCATAGCGGCTGGACGATCGCTGTGCTGTAGACGAAATAGCTAGTCAGACGTTGCACTTGGATACACTATTGCATACAAATCCCAAGTCGATCTATTTTTGACGACTCATCCGACTGTTTGTCCATTGCTGTTCTTCTGACACTTGGGCAGCACCATGTCGTTCTTAGAGCACGAGTGCAGTGTGTCGCTCGCGGCGGCGCTGGCCTTCCTGGACGAGTCTCTGGACGCCGCCGACGGGCCCCAGCTGACGCCTCGCACTCTTGGCTCCTCTGCGGCCGTGCTGCCGTCCCCTCGAGCCTCGATCCCCGACCCGGAGCTGCTCTTGGAGGCGCTGGACGAGGACGACGAGACCATTGTGCCTCTATCCCAAATTGCTCCAACAGACGCAACACTACCACAACTACAGTTAGAGAGCAGCACTTTACCCGTCCAAAAGACCACCACGATCGTGCCGGCGGCTTCCAGCTCCAGCTCCAAGTCCAAGTCCAAGAAGCAGCCCAAGACGTCCCGTGCCACGAAGAAGAAGAAGCTCAACTATGACCCGAACAAGGCGCGCAACGAGCGGCGCTTCGAGCTCGCGTGTCTGAGGAAGGAGGTGAAGGACCTGGAGCTGACGCTCGAACAGTTGCAGAGCATGCAGGGCAACGAAGAAGGCTCCAAAAGTGTAAAGCGGCCACGACAGCTAGTGCCGCGCACCTCCGGGGGCAGCGGCATGTCGGCCGTGTGGGAGCAGATCTGTGCCCACCAGTTGGAGCGGCGGCTGAGGGTCGAGAGGGAGAATATCCACCTCAAAATGATGTACAAGAGTCAGGTTCAAGTGGCCAAGAGCATCGAGAAGCTGCTGCAGAAGAGGCTGGCGCTGCAAGAGTCGACGTACTCGGAGGTGAGCAAGCACACGAGTCGCATCGAGGTGCCGCAGGGCTACAACACGGAGGAGAACCAGAAGATCTTCGAGGAGCTATCGACTGGGGTGGAGGCGTCGTACCGAGAGGTGGAGGCGGTGTTCGATGAGCATTACCCTGGGCGGACGCAACTCCCGACGAAGGAGCCGCTACTGCGTGACAGCGTCAACGGCAAGTACATGGAGCTGTTCGACAACAAGATCATGCCGTTCGATATGAGGTCGACCGGTGACGCGTGGTGGAGGCGGTGGCATAACTACAAGGGCCACTGCGCACACGAGAATGGACCTAACAACACCATTGTGGAGAAGTTTGGACTGGAGATGAAGGACGTCAAGACACGCACGACTGCCACATTCTACGTGCAGCAGATTCTGAAGCGGCATGTGGAGGAACGACGCATTGTCATCGTGTGGCACGCGCACATCAAGCCGCTCGAGTTCGAGAAGAAGCCGGCCAACGGCGTCCACTATCTGGAGAAGGGGTACGTGCTGATTAAGCCCCATATCACGGAGACCCCAATGGAGCAGGATGAGGCTGCAACGCGTGTTATGACCTGCTACATCATCACACCGCACTTGTCGAACCGGAAGCTACGGACAGACGCTAGAACCACTGCGCTGACCGATTTCGTGCTCAGCGCGACGTCTGCGAATATTTCCATGAGCAACGAGATGATCGAGAATCTGCTGGTCGACCGAGCAATGAAACGGGCGAAGGCGAGAGAACAATCATGACCTCACGAGTCACTTAGACGCCGGTATACATGTACATAGCTCTGGATTATGAGCGCCAAGAAGACAAAACGTTTCTGTGATGGCCAAATACGTGAATTTCACGATATCGACTTCTCCTTACGTCATTCAATCCTAGCTCTGAAGCATCTTGCAAAGACGGCGGACCACGCGCTCAGCATCTTGATCGCGGGTCTTCTTGGCAATGGTGTCACTAGTGTGGTAAATTCCGTCCGGTGTCCGCTTGAAAAACAACCAAGTGGAGAAGTCTGAAGCAATCCCGAATACGTGACGGGCATATGCCGGGTTGTTCGTGAAGGTAATGTCGAGCATAAGGAGAGCCTGAGCCTTTCCCTGACGCAGGAGATTTTCCTCTTTCTTGACCTCGACGACCATCAAGGTGGAGTCACCTCGAGCTACCAGGTAGTCTGCTCTGCCTCGGACGGCAACATTCATCGACCCCAAGTGCGCCTCCGCTTTCAGGGTCAGGTCTGCTTCTTGACACGACAACAAGGTGCAGCGTAGTACTTCTTTGACGGACTTGCTTACACGTGCCTCGGCCAACTCCGACGAGAAAATATCCCCTAGTCCCGCGTCAAGAGCGTCAAGTGCATCAAGCATACGTCGGACGTGTACGCGACCAACCTCTGCCAAATGGAACTGGGACGAGTCCTCGATGAGCAACGGCTGGTATACCGCCTTGATCGCGTTCCATGACACCTTGCTGCACATGGAAAATAATTAATACCTGTTGTTCCAGCACTGTCGAGCTGTTGGTACCGGACAGCTCCTACTGACCTGTCAAGGACCCTGGTCTGCTGTTGTTTCCAACAAATACTACGTAGTATTTTAGATTAAACGCCAGTTGCGGGCTTAAGCTGCGATTCGCTTCGATAATTCAAAACCGCTTCATCCAAAGCACGTACATCGGCTACTCCCATAGCTAGTAACTTGCAAATGGACTGCTCTTTGCTATTGAGGATCCGTAGGATACAGAAGTAAAACAATAGCGCTGTACTTAAGTAAATTCATGTAGCAGAAGGTAGTGAGCGATTGCAAGGGCACGTAGCCGAAGAAACCCCTACTGTACTCGCAAATTAGGGCCGCCCGGAATTTCCAGAGGCGGAAACCATTGCCGAGCATTCCTGCGAATGGGCCTGCCCCCACAACTCGGAGTAAGATTTATTGCTGGGGTCTGTAATCCACAGTCCACACACATCTCAGGAGAAATCCATGAAGAAAGTAGCAGGTTAAACAGAAAGCAACAGCAGAACAGGGCTCATGACAGGTGAACAGGGGCTGTAGGAGGGCAACAGCCGAATAGTGCTAAAGTAACAGCTCATAAATATCACCCGCTGCACATCGATTTCGCCAATAGAGCCTCGTTCAGCTTGTCAAGATGTTCCTGCCATGCTGCCTCGCCCCACTGGACCTTACGCGTGGAGCTGAATGGACTGGTCTGGAACGGCGAGTTGGAGATGCTTGGTTTGACGAGAGCACCACGAGGCGGCACGATTGATGCCGTGTCGAACGCTGGGAAGCGGGTAGAGCAGTTTAAGCCTTGGAATCTGGTGACCTTTGTCGCGATAGCTCTTCCGCATCGGAGCAACGCCATGGCACTCGTAGTATCACCAGAGTTAGATTGCTGTCGGTAGAGCGAAATGAAGTGTACATGCTTCAAGCGAGCAGCATTAAGCGCTGATGCTGCTGATGTGCTCGGATCATCAAGAACAGGTTGGCTTGCTTCCGGTATATCATAGACGCAGTTTGTTGGCGACGGCACAATCTTCTGTTTCTAGTGACAAGCCCCACCTGATCACATTGTGACTGTCACAATAGCGTCGTCACGCTATGGGTATGGTAGCACTTGAGCAGAGGGTAGTAGTAGCTGAAGCACTCGGGCAAGATGCCGTCGACGTTGCAGTCAGCACTAGTTGTTCTTGAACAGGTAAATTGAGATCTGATTGAATTAGACGTGTTTCCCTAACTAGTTTTCTTCTAGCTAGCCTACACAACTCACTCAGTAACTCTTCGTACAAACATGCAATGTTAACATGCAGGATGGCATCCTCAACTTGCACTTGAACGTCAACTCACAAAGCCGAAAGTAGATCACAGCTGACGAACTCTACCCGCTACTAATTGCCGTGTTCAACTTGATAGCCTTCGCGTTCAAGCTAGGATGAGTAGGATCTGCTAGCAGTCCTTGATGATACCATGACAGTGACCCGACCCGACGCAAGCAGGCTACTGTAATACAGTGACACCTCCCTAAATGAACCCCTCTAACTGACTATGTGTTCCCTATCTGGTTAGGATTCCTCGACTGCAAACGGGATTATATGGATTTCACTATAGGTGTTCTATAACTGATCAAAAACCTCTTTATTCTCTAAATGGTCGCCATTGTTGGCGCCTCAACCCTCTAAATGGACGCCGTAGTAATAGATCCAAACTGATATATTTTTCTCAATCACTTGCCTGCCTCTCCCACGTATGCCATTGCTACCACTACTCCCGCCACAACAAATCGAGCGAAGAGAGAAATAGTATTTGGGATGCTAAGTTGGAACAAAGAGTTTGCAGTAACTGCAAGCCTTGTAAATACTGATAAATAAGCTAGCCACAGTATTTTACAATCAGCGCAGCGTACACAAATATTTTACGAAAAACTAAAATATTATGATGTCGAGACAACTAGGGCTATGCAGTAGATACCAAGCAAAAGATAAAACTGCAGGCATGGTGGCAGGATATCGGGACAACAAATATTCCCATAACCTCACTGTATTGAAACTCACGTACAACCTGAGGGGATGCGATTCTGCTAATACCAATGAGAAGAAGGAGTAGGAACAGACAATACCGCGCCTACCGTTATTGGTTAAGTTCTGTCTGTGTGAAGACGAAACAAAACAAGAGTACGAAAATGCTGGAGGGGTACCAGGTAAAGAAAGCCCTTGTACTGTGCACCTAACATATGAAAATGTAGCGATTAGAAGTGTAGCCATTTCTTTATCTGATCAATTCTTTAACTGAAACAGCGTATTAGACCGAGCGAACTGGGTGTCATTTATAGAGGTGTGACTGTAGCACATTCACAACATTCCAGCACAAAATGCCAATTGGTTGAAAACGTTGCGACTGACTGGCCAATGAAAACTATCTGATGGCTCTTCTTAAGTACGATACAATAACTTGTGTTCAGTATGCAACCGATTGACATTTTCTTCGTTCTCATTGGCTGACGCCTTTACAGATAATGACTGGAGCGGGCGAACCGACTCGCTGTTGAGCTCCCCGTTCACCATTTCCGCTTTGGCGGCGATTCCGACAAGAACCTTAAGACAGCTACAAGAGCCTTGTGCGCTTGCGTGTGTGTGTACCGATCGACCGGGAATGCAATGATGATCCAACCTTTTATTTTCAGACTAGAGTTTCTGAATCCGGGGGGTAGTAGCCCTGGTTGTTGAGAATTTTACTCCGAGCATTCCCATCCACATCCTAGAGTAGGCAGTTGATGCACGTTCGAGCAGGAGGAGAAGGAGTGATGATTCCCTTTCAATTAACCATCTTTCGGGGCTGATATATCCAAGTAATTGATGCATAACCAAGGAATACTGACCTTTCCACCTCCAACACTATTATTGCGTCCATTACATCAAACTCGGAACGGTAGGAGATTGCCATTGAGATTTTAGGTCTTGCTTCCTCTGGAGCTGTGACCTGGCAAAAGTACTGCTAGACAATGCAGTCGCACGGTGTGGTGTCTTTGATGACCTCGTCTTACTGTGCCGACTGCAGACGTCGTTAATGTACACGTGCGTCTTGTGGCGTCCAGACGCTCAGCACGGCAGATCCACGGCCTTCTGCACGTTGACGCGGTCGAGGCGGCAGCAGCCGAGCACCCGCTCGGGCAGCTCCTCCTCGGTCTCGCCCTGGATCACGAAGGCCACGTCGATCACGAGCTTGGACGTCTTGTCGATGAGCGAGTGGATGCCGCGCCGAGCGATGTACGAGAACGCGTGCACGTCCACGACGATCTCGGTGCTGCCGTCGCGGAAGTGGTAGATGCGGTGCTGCGGCCGCGTCAGCACGGGCGTCGCGTTGTGGCTCACCAGCAGCTTCTTGGCCACGCCCGTGATGCCGCACTCGTCCTGGTTCGTCACCTGCGCGATGACCTTGAAGCGATCCGTCAGCGACGTGTCGTCACCGGCCTCTAAGAACCGCTTGAACAGCTTGAGCGTTGTCGTTGTGGGGTTCTTCAACTCCTGTATACAATGGACTAGTTAGTCTCTCGTGGTCAACGGAGGACTCAGCTTGACGTCAAACTAACCTCGGAGATTTCGTCTGGGATCTTCCAGTAGAGAGCCAAGCTGTAGCCTGGACCGTCGTAGGAGCCATCGCCCCACATGCTCGGCCCGTATGACGGGAGCTGCAGCAGCGAGAGAGATACAACAACATTCACATGAGAACCATAGTTCCCTCGCTCCATCGTGGCAAGTGAAGACTGTACTCTACCTGAGCGTTGATGATGAAGAGTCGACTGTTCTCGTGTTCGGGCGGAAACTCGACGCGCTGGGAGATCAGGTCCAACTTGCTGTCGGTTCGAACCAAGTCAGCTCCAAGAAACTCGAACAGCGCAGCGCTAGAGGGCTGCGGACAGGCCAGCAAACACGAGAAGTTAGCAACCGTACAAGCGCAGTCATACACAAAAAGCTTCGAGTCCGTACCTCTTTCTTTCGAGACCTCTTGTACTCAGCGCTTCGAACTGAAAATGTTTCAGCTCGGGTTGTCGTCCACGAGTGCTCCACGTTGCTAGACCGTCCGCTTGTTTGCATCTCACACTGCGTCATGGTGCTGCCCATAGGGAGCTTCGCGAGCCGTCGACTGCCAGCGGCGCTGGGTCGTCGGCGAGGCGCATCACTCGATCCTTCCACACGCTTGTTGTCGTCGCAGTCTCCTCGATCCAGGACCGTCGGGCTTGAAATCTTGTGCAAGCAGCATCTCTCTGGATCGCTGCACTGCGCGATGTCGGTACCCAGCAGAGCATTATCGATACCCCCGTTCACGTCCGAGTAGGCTCCAAAACTTGCTTGACGCGGACGATGTACCAGTGACCTTGGGTTGTACACGCTAAACACAAACATACACGTCACGGCGATGCAGACGGCCACCTTCCACAGCACGTGCTCGCTGGCGAGACATCGAATGGCCACAATGTTGAGCATGAAGCCAACAATGAGGCACTGCTTGGTCCCATCCACGTGAACGTGGAGGTGCCAGCACGAATCGGTCGGCATTCCGCTGTCAGGCCCCAACGAGAACTGCGTCACGATGCGAGGCGGAATCTTGCGCTTCGGATGCGGCTGTGATGCCGCAGCGTTCGACCCCTCGTTGGTCTCTCCATCGCCAGCGTTGCCATGGTGAGCTGGAGAAACCCGTCCGAGCGTTGGGGGTGGCGACTCGTGTCCACTATCAGCCGCTGCTTCGTTAGCAGCCTCTGCTTCTCGTTCCTTCGCTGCTTGCTCCTCCTCCATTTGCTTCTGAAGCAGACGCTGCCGGTAGAGCTGCTGATGCGAGAGTACCGGCGCGCCGCTGTTCGCCTTCCCATTCTGCGAGTCCTTCCTGTTGATCGCCTCCGCTATCGCAGACGTCCACAGATCAAAGTCCGTCTCCGTGTCCGCGCACAACTGCAGTAGATGGCAAAGAAGCATGCCACAAGTGATTCTTGTCAGACTCGCACACCCACAACTACATGCAGAGAATTCCACCATGATCGCACCTTGTATTGAACGCCGCGCTTCGAGTCGATGTCGTGCAGCGACAACGTCGAGACCTGAAAGAAGTAGCGCGTAGGTGCATTCCTCGCCAGCGTCTTCTCAAACAGCAGCGACACGTTGTCCATGTTGAGGTCCAGCGCGCCGCGATACCAGGGATGAGACTCGTTCAGGTACAGCAGAGTTTGTTGCGGGTCGTGATCTTGGTCCTGCTGTTTACCAGGGATGACCGGCTCCTCGATAGTTGTTGCGCTACGGATAGCCGACTCCGCTTCCTTTGCTTCAACGGCTGGTGCTCCAGTGCTCTCACTGCCTCTGGTATCGTTTTCACCTGTGGTGCTGCCTGGAGGTGATGGCACTGAAGCCTGCGAGCCAAATGACTGCCTCTGCGTCTCAGTAGCTTGGCCGCCGGAAGCCGCAGCTGTGCCTTTCCCGGCCGGGACAGGAGAGTCCGCCATGTGAACGATATTGCCATGAGACGCTGATGAAGTTGGCATGTGGTTGGCCGGGTTGTGCCGGTAGTACGAGAGCACGCCGCGCTGGCGGTCAAGCACGAACCACCTTCGGTGCCACGATCGCTTCTTGCCCCACTTGCTGTCGCTGATCTTGTGCAGGTAGCCGCAGACATACTTCTTCGTACTCTGAGACTCCGACGAGAACGAGTAACCCGCAGACAGGAGCTCGACTGCTGCTGGGTCATCGTTGGGGTGGTCGCCAATGTGATGCTGGTTGTAGCCCTGTGACTTGCCGACGTGAAGAATGCTGCGGCCAACGTTTCCAACTCTTGAAATGCCACCGCCCACTGCTTTGCCCATGTATCTCCCCATCTTCTGGACGCCGCGTGCACGTGATGCCCCCGACCGCCCTTGACCTCGCCGAGTAGAAGCTGCCGGGTCGTCAGGCGGGTAGAATGGGTCCCGAGCAGATACGGGCAACGGTGCTCCATCAACACGTTGGCTGCTGACGCTGATATCACTCGAGCGCTCGCCGGACTCGTCCTGAACCACTGCGCCTGCCTCCTTTAAGATGCTCGTCAGTTCGTCGTGGCCGTTCAATGACGCGGAGCTATCGCGAAATGAGCTTTGAGACATCTCCATCTCCGTGATTTGGTCGGAGTCGTACAGCCCGTCCGAGTCCTCGTCGCCGCTGTCTTCGCCGCCAATGAAGTCAAACGAGCGGAATGGATTCCTGTTGGGGTCGTTCCTGCAAGACGGACTGTTGTTCAAAGGGTCTCTGCAAGCAGCGCATCTCAAACGTTAGTAGAAAACCTAACAGCGCACCAGCGAAAGCAGCACACAACGTACGAACTGGACAAAAATTCGTCACTCATGCGAACCGATCCAACGGGACTTCCAGGTAGTGGAGACGGAGGGAGATGAATAGCAAGAAACTATGGAAACGAAGCGATATCAAGCATTCCCACGGTTAGGTGAGCCGAGGCACAGCAGCTTAGAATCAATAATATAACACGCACCTCCATGACATCCGGATACTGGCGCACCCACGTGACGAATTGCGAGTTTGACAGCAGCCCCGCCATTGGGATCATGCACTCCTCAAACGCGGCGTAGAGCTGCTTGGGCAGCGACATGTACTCCTCCAGGTAGTTCAACAGGTACAGATAGTCCTTCTCCGCAATGAACCCCTCGCCATTGTTGCTGCCAAAATTACCCGCACCAACGTCAGTTCTCCACGATACCTACCCTGTCACACCTCAAGAACCCACTGCAACCAACGTACTTTTCCCCGGTGAAAATGATGTTGTACATGTTGAAGATGTAGCTGATCCGGTCCTCCGTATTGCCTCTGTGTCGTGCACAACCCAACAACAAACAAATAAATCAGCATCTTATCGCAGCCAGCGACCGCCATTCCTCCCCTCAACACGCCACTGCAACGACAGAGTAGCCACGTACTCGTAGAACAGCGCGAGGATGCACACGAAGGCCTCCTTGGAGATCGAGTCGCCCGGCACCTCCTCGAAGCACCGCATCGTCACATCTAGCACCAACCACAACACAAATACCCGCATTAACCACCAATGATCCGCCTTCCCTTGCTCCTCTAATAGCTTTGACTGATTCTCACCCCCAAAGAGCCCTCGCAGCAGCTTGGACGTCAGCAGCCCCTCCTTCTTGGCGACGTAGCGCTGCTCCTCGTCCTCCACGGCGTCGCCCTGCACGCACGCAATAGCTTAAGTCAACACTCGACCCCATACAACCCCGGACCACCCCATTGCAGCGCTGTGTCGGACCTTGAACGTGAGCCACGCGACTGTGAACTCGGAGGCGTCGACTGCGCCGGCGGATACGCAGGTGGAAGTCAATGCACAGAGTTAGTTGACGCAATCTTCTTGCGCGAGAGGGAGATCCCTCCACGCGCAGAGCTGCAGGCGCAGAGAGAACGCTCCTAGGGGCACGTACACGGCCGGTAGAGCCTGCGCTGCGTGGAGGCCGACGCGCCCATGACGCCGACTGTTACAAACTGGGCTGAAGTGGGCTCAAATACGTTGCGCGGTTGTGTTCGGTACACAAAATGGTCTTGGAATCCCGTACAAGTATCCACTATACTTCAGCAACATTTAATTCCATTAAGTACGATCGCGTTAAGTAAACATATCATGTCTTGACGTCGCGGCGGCACTATTTACAGCGCGACGCGGGGCAGCGAGCGGGTGTGGCCACGTACTTGAGGCTGGACACCGGCGGACAGCAATGCGCTTCGTTCAATCGCGCGGCGCAGCTTCAGGCTGCAGCGCGCGAGCAGCAGCTTCGCCAGCGGCGGACGGTTCATCGCGTCAACTTTGTCGAGGAGCCGCTCGTTGAAGCGGCTGCGGGCGTCCAGCAGATGCCGAGGCACGGAGAAATCGAGCAGCGCGATTTCCAGCTGCTGCTGCTGCTGCGGCCTGCGCCAGACGACAACGATGGTCAGAAGAGAGAGAAAGAGAGAGATCGAGATGGAGCGGAACACGCAGCTGAACGTTATTACGTACATGCACACGAGCGCTGCGGTCTGCAGCACCACGAGCGGACACAGGGCGAGGCAGTTCTCCTGCTCGCCCCACCCGTCGTCGGTGTCGGTGGCGTGCGAGTCCTTGCCCGCCAGGACGTCGTACACGCACGGGTAGCACAGCAGGATGCCGGCCAATGCGGTCGCGTTGAGACTTGATGGCCGCCTCCACTCTAGTACCAGCGCCTGGCCGGTGGTTGAGCGGAGCAGCTCTCTGCAGGCTGTGGCAGTCCATTCAGCGAACGCCAGCAGCCTTGAAGCTTCGGCCTCGGAGCTGTGTCTGTTGATGAGCTTGGGCTGCGCGAGACTGGCGCTCACGTCGACGTACAGCTGCTGCTGCAGCTCAGTCGCCAGCTCGACCATCTTCTCGGACACGAAGGCGTCGACGTTGACGAAGAAGACGTTCCCGTCCAGCAGCACGGCGCGCACTCGCTGCGCTGCAGTCCATCGGCACTGGGGCTCTTCTAGTAACCCGATCAGTAGGAGCTCCGCCAGCTCCTTGGTCAGCGCGCAGCAGTCCACCAGACACGACGCTCGCAGGCCGGACGCCACGAGCAGCAGGTCTCGAAGCAGCACGCGCACTTGAGCCACCGCCAGACGCAGCTTCGTCTTCTTCCTGCCACCACCACCACCAGCCCTCGCCAGTCGAGCGTGCAGGCGTTGCGCCAGAGCGCTGAGCTGCTCGTCCGTTGGCCACGAGGCGCTGCCAACGTCTTCAGCTGCTCCAGTAGCGGAGTGATAAAGCCACCACGAGGCCCTGGACAAGCTGCTCTGGTCCGCGGACGACACGAACGCGCGGATCTCGCGCTGGAAGCCCAGCAGCACGCCCAGCGCGCGCGAGTCCCCCGTCCAGCAGCTCATCGAGCGGAGACCACCGACAGGATAGTACCGTATACATCAAGGACGCGTGCGTGGCCGGCCCGTCTCTGTCTGAGGGATGTTGGTACATGTTGCAGTGGCACAATCATCAAAGGTCTCCACATCCTCCACGCCAGGCCCTGCGTTTCACTCGGCAATTCTCCTCGCCCCGAGCAGATACAGTGTGGATAAACACAGTGAAGATGGCGCCTCCGCCCGTGAGGACGGCGTCGAACGGCAACGTGCGCGTGCAGCTGCGCGGCTTTGAGCGCGTGTACACCGCGGTGGACAACTCGTCCACCAAGGTGGCCCACGTGATGGTGGTCAAGGGCCCAGTGGCCACGCTGGTGCAGCACCTCCCCACGGCGCTCGTGTACACGTACAACCTGCATCCGCGGATGCGCGCGCTGCAGGTGAAGGACGCGTTCCACGAGGCGGAGATCCAGCCGCCGATCACCGTGGACGACGTCGCTGCTCGCCGCCTGCTGCGAGTTCGGGCCACGAGCGCTGCCGAGGAGGAGACCGCGATGTGGAAGCGCCACGTGCAGGAAGAGTGCGAGCGGGTCGTGGACCGGTACGAGGACTTTGCGTCGTTCCTCGAGGTGTGGGTGGACGAGGACAACAGCCTGGCCAGACTCTTCCTCTTCTCGGACCACTACATGTGCGACGGCACTTCGGGCATGACGATATTCCATGACACGTTGAAGCACGCGGCGCTGCTGGCCAGCCAAGCGGAGATCGAGTCGACGCAGTACCCCGTTCGCGCGTCGCCCTACAATCTGTGGCTGGACAGCTACACGCTCTCGACGCCTCTCACCAAGATGACGGTCAAGCTGCTCGCTCCTGTGATCAAGAGCGTGCTCACGTCGCACACCAAGCCGCTGCTGCCTGCACGCGCGGACCAGGCGGATCTGGTCTACCCCTTCAAGAACAACCCGAGCTACGCGCTGTTCGAGTCGGGCTCCCCCGAGACTGTGAAGAAGGTGCTGGCACGCTGCAAGCAGGAAGGAGTCACGTACTCCGGAGCGGTCACTGCTGCGGTGATCTTGGCCTACTACCACGCCTCCCAGCCGCACCATCCCGTGGCGCTCACCGACAGCTTCAAGGTCACTCTCACTATGAGCACGAACCTGCGCACGCGGTTGCCGACTCCCGTGCCCGAGGACGTTGTCGGCAGCTTCGCGTCTCTAGTGCCTTTAGACAGCGCGAAAAGCCCCGGCACCGTCCTCTCCTCCGCGAAGTTCTGGGACGTTGCTCGCATCTGCAAGCAGGACATCAAGAACGGACTCAAATCTCCAGTGGCGGCCTTAACGGACATCTTCATGGACCAGAACTTCAACTCGGCGTCCGTGCCCACAGCGTTCTCCAAGCACGTGGTGAAGAGCTCGTGCACTGGAGACGTCAACATCTCCAACATCGGCCGCTACCCGTACCCGATGACGCACTCGCTGGGTGACGCCGGCGAACTCTCCGTCGAGTCGCTGTTCCTGTACGAATCTGTCCCCTTCTTCTCCATGGGTACGCTCATGTACGTCTCCACGGTCAAGAGCTTCAACTACGCCATGCTGCACAAGCACGAGGACAGCGACGCCGAGAGATTGTTCAAGGCGTATGTCGCCTTCGCTGAGCATATCGGGGAAGTAGACGCCGAGGCCACGATGGCCGATGTGCTGACCCAAGTGAAGCCAATTCTGCAGTAGCGACAGCGGCCAAACTACCGACAGAAAGCACCAGAACGAGTATTTTTTCACGTACAGATTGTTTGATAAATGCCTCAATACCATGGAGCAGCAATGATTCCAACGACAAAGCTACGTGTAGTCGTGCCCGGTGTAGCGCAGGCCAACGCGGTTTAAAACTTCCAGAAGTGTTTCGTCCTTGCCGATGTGGTCCATGCCTTCGCAGAGCTCGACGATTGCGACGAAAAGCGCCTCCCCCACTACATTCTCGCACTTGTGCGCCATGGAGTAATTGAACGAGTCGACGGCAGTGATGAAGAGCGTAGCAGACGACGCGAGGTGGGGAAGCGGGTGATACACGTGCAGACTTTCGACAGTGAGTACGCCGCAGTTGATGTCGTTGGCGTCTTGCGAAAGTCGGTGCTCCCGTCGATACGGATACCGCCCAACGTTTGAGATGTTGACATCTGAGGTGAGCGAATGCGGCACGGAGACGCCTTTGAGGAACGACTGCTTCATCCTCGAATGGATCTTCTTGTCCATGAGTACTACTGGTAACGCCATGGCCAACGTGTGCTTGGGCTTGTCATTGATCTCCTGCTTGGCTCGACGCGCGAGACCCCAGAACGTTGTGGTTTGCAGATTCACCCCTTCGTCAGCCAGCCAGTCGAGGCCTGTGACTGGTGTGTACATCCCCACTTGCTCCTCTTCGGCGGGGTTTGGTACGCGTTGGCGCATGTTGAATCCCATGTTTGCTGCCAGTTTGAAGCACTCTTGGGAAGGATTGCTCTTCCGCTCCTTCATGACGTGGTAGAACGCCAGCAGAATGACGCCAACCAGAGCTCCACCGACCGTGACGTTCTCCTCCCTGCATCTTGCCACGACTTTCTTCATACACTCCGGATCGCCCTCTGAGAACAACGCGGTGCTGCTGCTCGTCACCGGGGGAGCTCTGAAATGGTGCTGCCCCGCTCGCGCCGACAGCAGCGGCTTATAATCCCCCACACGATCCCGAAATGTCTGGCGACCAGAGACGCTCACCACGCTCTTCACGATCGGCTTGGCCCACGCGACTCTCGACAGCCACATCTTGTACAGCGAAGTGCGCAGTGGGAGCTCATGCACTTGATGCGGCGGTTGCTCCGGCTCAGGTTCGTTCTGAGGCGCCCCCGAGTGCTCGTTGGCAAACATTGCGACCTGCTCAAGGATGCAGTTCAGCACTACCATTCCAGAGTACCCGTCCGACATGTAGCTGTCCGAGAAGAGCATCAAGCGTGCGGCGCCCTCCCTCTCGTCCACCCACACAGTCAAGAAGAATGGTAGCTGATTGAACCGATCAAAGCCGATGCTGCACTCGTCGTCCGCGTAGTGCTGCCAGCCGCTCATCATGTCGTCGACGTCACTGGCAACGGAGGAGACCATACGAACGCGAACGAGCGCGAACGAAGTGACGTCGTGCCGAGTCAGCGGCGGGTGGATCTCGGCCATGAATTTGGCGCTCTTCAGCTGCAGCGCGCGCATCCGAGGGTGCATGTTGAAGGTGTTCATGACCGCCGTCGCCAAGTAGCGTAGCAAGACCGTCGTGGGGCCTCGAACTAGCATCGAGTGGACGATCTTCGTTGATACCCCGTCGACCATGGTGAGCGTGCGCTCGTAGCCGCGAAGCGAGACGCGTTCGCGGCCAGGTTTCATGCTGCCTTGCTGCGATGCCCGAGCAGCTTGGTGCCCTGCGACCGTATCGAAGAATGGGAGAACGGATGTGGCGACACGCACCAACACAAACTCGGTGGAGCAGCCTCCATACCAAGCAGGAGGAGTCCGACAATATCTAAATCGTTGGGTGTGCTTGGCGCATACGCTGGAAGAAATGCTGCGGCCGTCGTCGCGATCTGAATTCAACGCCAGAAGTACCGACATTGTTCGAAGGACAGGTGCTGCGCAGGAACATCAAGTGCAGGGTTGTCGATAAACTGTTCGACTCCCGACCTCCACACAGCACCCCGCGTGAGTAAACTACACCGAGTTGAGTGTCTACGACGACACACGGGGAGTGTTCACCAAAAAGCCGAGGAGTTTGTTTATTGATCGATCAAGGTTTGGACGTCTGACACTTTGTATGATACAAACGATAAATGGGATGTCACTCCAATTTGGCGTTCCTCCTGTGGAATCCCCAGCCATTGCGGTCGATATGTAAGCAATTCACTTCAAATTCCAATGTGAAACTGCGCATTCTGAAGACACCCCGATCAAAGAAACGGCGTCCAGCCTCACTATGGTCACCCTATAAAACCCTATAACTGCAAAAAGTATATAACTACCGCCCCCGCAAATGAATACAATTGTCTAACAAATGCAAACCGTATCCCCACGCCGAGACGCATCCAACGAGCCACTACACGCTGACTACCACCGCGTAGAAAGGCTCCACCCGATTCGCACCTCGGCACACCCACCAGCAGCCCACCACCACGCCCCCGCCGGCCGTAGCTACCGCAAATATGGCTTATTAGCCCCAAACTGTCAGTGGGTCAGCACGTACCTAGAGCAGCACAACCTAGTGTTGACGCCTCGGAGCCCGGCTTGCCATCGCCAGGGCCGGAAACCGCATTACGGGCGCTACGATCGCCAGCCGACAGGAGGGAGACATGGAGGCCTTTCCGAGGGTTTCCGCCGGTATGGTTCGTCTCGGTGGGTGTGTCAGGACGTAAGTAGAGCAGCTCAACCCGGCGTTGCCGCCTCCGAGCCCGTCTTGCTATCGCAAGGGCCGGAAACCGCATTACGGGCGCTACGGTCGCCAGCCGACAGGAGGGAGACATGGAGGCCTTTCCGAGGGTTTCCGCCGGTATGGTTCGTCTCGGTGGGTGTGTCAGGACGTAAGTAGAGCAGCGCAACCCGGCGTTGCCGCCTCCGAGCCCGTCTTGCTATCGCCAGGGCCGGAAACCGCGGTACGGGCGCTACGATCGCCAGCCGACAGGAGGGAGACATGGAGGCCTTTCCGAGGGTTTCCGCCGGTATGGCTCGTCTCGGTGGGTGTGTCAGGACGTAAGTAGAGCAGCGCAACCCGGCGTTGCCGCCTCCGAGCCCGTCTTGCTATCGCCAGGGCCGGAAACAGCCGTACGGGCGCTACGATCGCCAGCCGACAGGAGGGAGACATGGAGGCCTTTCCGAGGGTTTCCGCCGGTATGGCTCGTCTCGGTGGGTGTGTCAGGACGTAAGTAGAGCAGCGCAACCCGGCGTTGCCGCCTCCGAGCCCGTCTTGCTATCGTCAGGGCCGGAAACCGCGGTACGGGCGCTACGATCGCCAGCCGACAGGAGGGAGACATGGAGGCCTTTCCGAGGGTTTCCGCCGGTATGGTTCGTCTCGGTGGGTGTGTCAGGACGTAAGTAGAGCAGCGCAACCCGGCGTTGCCGCCTCCGAGCCCGTCTTGCTATCGCCAGGGCCGGAAACCGCGGTACGGGCGCTACGATCGCCAGCCGACAGGAGGGAGACATGGAGGCCTTTCCGAGGGTTTCCGCCGGTATGGCTCGTCTCGGTGGGTGTGTCAGGACGTAAGTAGAGCAGCGCAACCCGGCGTTGCCGCCTCCGAGCCCGTCTTGCTATCGTCAGGGCCGGAAACCGCGGTACGGGCGCTACGATCGCCAGCCGACAGGAGGGAGACATGGAGGCCTTTCCGAGGGTTTCCGCCGGTATGGTTCGTCTCGGTGGGTGTGTCAGGACGTAAGTAGAGCAGCGCAACCCGGCGTTGCCGCCTCCGAGCCCGTCTTGCTATCGCCAGGGCCGGAAACCGCGGTACGGGCGCTACGATCGCCAGCCGACAGGAGGGAGACATGGAGGCCTTTCCGAGGGTTTCCGCCGGTATGGCTCGTCTCGGTGGGTGTGTCAGGACGTAAGTAGAGCAGCGCAACCCGGCGTTGCCGCCTCCGAGCCCGTCTTGCTATCGCCAGGGCCGGAAACAGCCGTACGGGCGCTACGATCGCCAGCCGACAGGAGGGAGACATGGAGGCCTTTCCGAGGGTTTCCGCCGGTATGGTTCGTCTCGGTGGGTGTGTCAGGACGTAAGTAGAGCAGCGCAACCCGGCGTTGCCGCCTCCGAGCCCGTCTTGCTATCGCCAGGGCCGGAAACAGCCGTACGGGCGCTACGATCGCCAGCCGACAGGAGGGAGACATGGAGGCCTTTCCGAGGGTTTCCGCCGGTATGGCTCGTCTCGGTGGGTGTGTCAGGACGTAAGTAGAGCAGCGCAACCCGGCGTTGCCGCCTCCGAGCCCGTCTTGCTATCGCCAGGGCCGGAAACCGCGGTACGGGCGCTACGATCGCCAGCCGACAGGAGGGAGACATGGAGGCCTTTCCGAGGGTTTCCGCCGGTATGGCTCGTCTCGGTGGGTGTGTCAGGACGTAAGTAGAGCAGCGCAACCCGGCGTTGCCGCCTCCGAGCCCGTCTTGCTATCGCCAGGGCCGGAAACAGCCGTACGGGCGCTACGATCGCCAGCCGACAGGAGGGAGACATGGAGGCCTTTCCGAGGGTTTCCGCCGGTATGGCTCGTCTCGGTGGGTGTGTCAGGACGTAAGTAGAGCAGCGCAACCCGGCGTTGCCGCCTCCGAGCCCGTCTTGCTATCGCCAGGGCCGGAAACAGCCGTACGGGCGCTACGATCGCCAGCCGACAGGAGGGAGACATGGAGGCCTTTCCGAGGGTTTCCGCCGGTATGGCTCGTCTCGGTGGGTGTGTCAGGACGTAAGTAGAGCAGCGCAACCCGGCGTTGCCGCCTCCGAGCCCGTCTTGCTATCGCCAGGGCCGGAAACCGCGGTACGGGCGCTACGATCGCCAGCCGACAGGAGGGAGACATGGAGGCCTTTCCGAGGGTTTCCGCCGGTATGGCTCGTCTCGGTGGGTGTGTCAGGACGTAAGTAGAGCAGCGCAACCCGGCGTTGCCGCCTCCGAGCCCGTCTTGCTATCGCCAGGGCCGGAAACAGCCGTACGGGCGCTACGATCGCCAGCCGACAGGAGGGAGACATGGAGGCCTTTCCGAGGGTTTCCGCCGGTATGGCTCGTCTCGGTGGGTGTGTCAGGACGTAAGTAGAGCAGCGCAACCCGGCGTTGCCGCCTCCGAGCCCGTCTTGCTATCGCCAGGGCCGGAAACCGCGGTACGGGCGCTACGATCGCCAGTCGACAGGAGGGAGACATGGAGGCCTTTCGGAGGGTTTCCGCCGGTATGGCTCGTCTCGGTGGGTGTGTCAGGACGTAAGTAGAGCAGCGCAACCCGGCGTTGCCGCCTCCGAGCCCGTCTTGCTATCGCCAGGGCCGGAAACCGCGGTACGGGCGCTACGATCGCCAGCCGACAGGAGGGAGACATGGAGATCTTTCCGAGGGTTTCCGCCGGTATGGCTCGTCTCGGTGGGTGTGTCAGGACGTAAGTAGAGCAGCGCAAACCGGCGTTGCCGCCTCCGAGCCCGTCTTGCTATCGCCAGGGCCGGAAACCGCGGTACGGGCGCTACGATCGCCAGCCGACAGGAGGGAGACATGGAGGCCTTTCCGAGGGTTTCCGCCGGTATGGCTCGTCTCGGTGGGTGTGTCAGGACGTAAGTAGAGCAGCGCAAACCGGCGTTGCCGCCTCCGAGCCCGTCTTGCTATCGCCAGGGCCGGAAACAGCCGTACGGGCGCTACGATCGCCAGCCGACAGGAGGGAGACATGGAGGCCTTTCCGAGGGTTTCCGCCGGTATGGTTCGTCTCGGTGGGTGTGTCAGGACGTAAGTAGAGCAGCGCAACCCGGCGTTGCCGCCTCCGAGCCCGTCTTGCTATCGCCAGGGCCGGAAACCGCGGTACGGGCGCTACGATCGCCAGCCGACAGGAGGGAGACATGGAGATCTTTCCGAGGGTTTCCGCCGGTATGGCTCGTCTCGGTGGGTGTGTCAGGACGTAAGTAGAGCAGCGCAACCCGGCGTTGCCGCCTCCGAGCCCGTCTTGCTATCGCCAGGGCCGGAAACCGCGGTACGGGCGCTACGATCGCCAGCCGACAGGAGGGAGACATGGAGGCCTTTCCGAGGGTTTCCGCCGGTATGGCTCGTCTCGGTGGGTGTGTCAGGACGTAAGTAGAGCAGCGCAACCCGGCGTTGCCGCCTCCGAGCCCGTCTTGCTATCGCCAGGGCCGGAAACAGCCGTACGGGCGCTACGATCGCCAGCCGACAGGAGGGAGACATGGAGGCCTTTCCGAGGGTTTCCGCCGGTATGGCTCGTCTCGGTGGGTGTGTCAGGACGTAAGTAGAGCAGCGCAACCCGGCGTTGCCGCCTCCGAGCCCGTCTTGCTATCGCCAGGGCCGGAAACAGCCGTACGGGCGCTACGATCGCCAGCCGACAGGAGGGAGACATGGAGGCCTTTCCGAGGGTTTCCGCCGGTATGGTTCGTCTCGGTGGGTGTGTCAGGACGTAAGTAGAGCAGCGCAACCCGGCGTTGCCGCCTCCGAGCCCGTCTTGCTATCGTCAGGGCCGGAAACCGCGGTACGGGCGCTACGATCGCCAGCCGACAGGAGGGAGACATGGAGGCCTTTCCGAGGGTTTCCGCCGGTATGGCTCGTCTCGGTGGGTGTGTCAGGACGTAAGTAGAGCGGCGCAACCCGGCGTTGCCGCCTCCGAGCCCGTCTTGCTATCGTCAGGGCCGGAAACAGCCGTACGGGCGCTACGATCGCCAGCCGACAGGAGGGAGACATGGAGGCCTTTCCGAGGGTTTCCGCCGGTATGGCTCGTCTCGGTGGGTGTGTCAGGACGTAAGTAGAGCAGCGCAACCCGGCGTTGCCGCCTCCGAGCCCGTCTTGCTATCGCCAGGGCCGGAAACAGCCGTACGGGCGCTACGATCGCCAGCCGACAGGAGGGAGACATGGAGGCCTTTCCGAGGGTTTCCGCCGGTATGGCTCGTCTCGGTGGGTGTGTCAGGACGTAAGTAGAGCAGCGCAACCCGGCGTTGCCGCCTCCGAGCCCGTCTTGCTATCGCCAGGGCCGGAAACAGCCGTACGGGCGCTACGATCGCCAGCCGACAGGAGGGAGACATGGAGGCCTTTCCGAGGGTTTCCGCCGGTATGGCTCGTCTCGGTGGGTGTGTCAGGACGTAAGTAGAGCAGCGCAACCCGGCGTTGCCGCCTCCGAGCCCGTCTTGCTATCGTCAGGGCCGGAAACAGCGGTACGGGCGCTACGATCGCCAGCCGACAGGAGGGAGACATGGAGGCCTTTCCGAGGGTTTCCGCCGGTATGGCTCGTCTCGGTGGGTGTGTCAGGACGTAAGTAGAGCAGCGCAACCCGGCGTTGCCGCCTCCGAGCCCGTCTTGCTATCGCCAGGGCCGGAAACAGCCGTACGGGCGCTACGATCGCCAGCCGACAGGAGGGAGACATGGAGGCCTTTCCGAGGGTTTCCGCCGGTATGGCTCGTCTCGGTGGGTGTGTCAGGACGTAAGTAGAGCAGCGCAACCCGGCGTTGCCGCCTCCGAGCCCGTCTTGCTATCGCCAGGGCCGGAAACAGCCGTACGGGCGCTACGATCGCCAGCCGACAGGAGGGAGACATGGAGGCCTTTCCGAGGGTTTCCGCCGGTATGGCTCGTCTCGGTGGGTGTGTCAGGACGTAAGTAGAGCAGCGCAACCCGGCGTTGCCGCCTCCGAGCCCGTCTTGCTATCGCAAGGGCCGGAAACCGCATTACGGGCGCTACGGTCGCCAGCCGACAGGAGGGAGACATGGAGGCCTTTCCGAGGGTTTCCGCCGGTATGGCTCGTCTCGGTGGGTGTGTCAGGACGTAAGTAGAGCAGCGCAACCCGGCGTTGCCGCCTCCGAGCCCGTCTTGCTATCGCCAGGGCCGGAAACCGCGGTACGGGCGCTACGATCGCCAGCCGACATGAGGGAGACATGGAGGCCTTTCCGAGGGTTTCCGCCGGTATGGCTCGTCTCGGTGGGTGTGTCAGGACGTAAGTAGAGCAGCGCAACCCGGCGTTGCCGCCTCCGAGCCCGTCTTGCTATCGCCAGGGCCGGAAACCGCGGTACGGGCGCTACGATCGCCAGCCGACAGGAGGGAGACATGGAGGCCTTTCCGAGGGTTTCCGCCGGTATGGCTCGTCTCGGTGGGTGTGTCAGGACGTAAGTAGAGCAGCGCAACCCGGCGTTGCCGCCTCCGAGCCCGTCTTGCTATCGCCAGGGCCGGAAACCGCGGTACGGGCGCTACGATCGCCAGCCGACAGGAGGGAGACATGGAGGCCTTTCCGAGGGTTTCCGCCGGTATGGCTCGTCTCGGTGGGTGTGTCAGGACGTAAGTAGAGCAGCGCAACCCGGCGTTGCCGCCTCCGAGCCCGTCTTGCTATCGTCAGGGCCGGAAACCGCGGTACGGGCGCTACGATCGCCAGCCGACAGGAGGGAGACATGGAGGCCTTTCCGAGGGTTTCCGCCGGTATGGTTCGTCTCGGTGGGTGTGTCAGGACGTAAGTAGAGCAGCGCAACCCGGCGTTGCCGCCTCCGAGCCCGTCTTGCTATCGCCAGGGCCGGAAACCGCGGTACGGGCGCTACGATCGCCAGCCGACAGGAGGGAGACATGGAGGCCTTTCCGAGGGTTTCCGCCGGTATGGCTCGTCTCGGTGGGTGTGTCAGGACGTAAGTAGAGCAGCGCAACCCGGCGTTGCCGCCTCCGAGCCCGTCTTGCTATCGCCAGGGCCGGAAACAGCCGTACGGGCGCTACGATCGCCAGCCGACAGGAGGGAGACATGGAGGCCTTTCCGAGGGTTTCCGCCGGTATGGCTCGTCTCGGTGGGTGTGTCAGGACGTAAGTAGAGCAGCGCAACCCGGCGTTGCCGCCTCCGAGCCCGTCTTGCTATCGCCAGGGCCGGAAACAGCCGTACGGGCGCTACGATCGCCAGCCGACAGGAGGGAGACATGGAGGCCTTTCCGAGGGTTTCCGCCGGTATGGTTCGTCTCGGTGGGTGTGTCAGGACGTAAGTAGAGCAGCGCAACCCGGCGTTGCCGCCTCCGAGCCCGTCTTGCTATCGCCAGGGCCGGAAACCGCGGTACGGGCGCTACGATCGCCAGCCGACAGGAGGGAGACATGGAGGCCTTTCCGAGGGTTTCCGCCGGTATGGCTCGTCTCGGTGGGTGTGTCAGGACGTAAGTAGAGCAGCGCAACCCGGCGTTGCCGCCTCCGAGCCCGTCTTGCTATCGCCAGGGCCGGAAACCGCGGTACGGGCGCTACGATCGCCAGCCGACAGGAGGGAGACATGGAGGCCTTTCCGAGGGTTTCCGCCGGTATGGCTCGTCTCGGTGGGTGTGTCAGGACGTAAGTAGAGCAGCGCAACCCGGCGTTGCCGCCTCCGAGCCCGTCTTGCTATCGTCAGGGCCGGAAACCGCGGTACGGGCGCTACGATCGCCAGCCGACAGGAGGGAGACATGGAGGCCTTTCCGAGGGTTTCCGCCGGTATGGTTCGTCTCGGTGGGTGTGTCAGGACGTAAGTAGAGCAGCGCAACCCGGCGTTGCCGCCTCCGAGCCCGTCTTGCTATCGCCAGGGCCGGAAACAGCCGTACGGGCGCTACGATCGCCAGCCGACAGGAGGGAGACATGGAGGCCTTTCCGAGGGTTTCCGCCGGTATGGCTCGTCTCGGTGGGTGTGTCAGGACGTAAGTAGAGCAGCGCAACCCGGCGTTGCCGCCTCCGAGCCCGTCTTGCTATCGCCAGGGCCGGAAACAGCCGTACGGGCGCTACGATCGCCAGCCGACAGGAGGGAGACATGGAGGCCTTTCCGAGGGTTTCCGCCGGTATGGTTCGTCTCGGTGGGTGTGTCAGGACGTAAGTAGAGCAGCGCAACCCGGCGTTGCCGCCTCCGAGCCCGTCTTGCTATCGCCAGGGCCGGAAACAGCTGTACGGGCGCTACGATCGCCAGCCGACAGGAGGGAGACATGGAGGCCTTTCCGAGGGTTTCCGCCGGTATGGTTCGTCTCGGTGGGTGTGTCAGGACGTAAGTAGAGCAGCGCAACCCGGCGTTGCCGCCTCCGAGCCCGTCTTGCTATCGCCAGGGCCGGAAACCGCGGTACGGGCGCTACGATCGCCAGCCGACAGGAGGGAGACATGGAGGCCTTTCCGAGGGTTTCCGCCGGTATGGCTCGTCTCGGTGGGTGTGTCAGGACGTAAGTAGAGCAGCGCAACCCGGCGTTGCCGCCTCCGAGCCCGTCTTGCTATCGCCAGGGCCGGAAACAGCCGTACGGGCGCTACGATCGCCAGCCGACAGGAGGGAGACATGGAGGCCTTTCCGAGGGTTTCCGCCGGTATGGCTCGTCTCGGTGGGTGTGTCAGGACGTAAGTAGAGCAGCGCAACCCGGCGTTGCCGCCTCCGAGCCCGTCTTGCTATCGCCAGGGCCGGAAACAGCCGTACGGGCGCTACGATCGCCAGCCGACAGGAGGGAGACATGGAGGCCTTTCCGAGGGTTTCCGCCGGTATGGTTCGTCTCGGTGGGTGTGTCAGGACGTAAGTAGAGCAGCGCAA